>NC_045451.1:46361538-46418335 GCF_002776525.5 Piliocolobus tephrosceles | reverse complement strand
AACACTCAATATTCTTATACACATGGTTCCAGAGAGTAGAAAAAGAAGGAATCCCCACCATTCAGTCTATGAGGCTGGTATAACTGTAACAACAATCTAGACAAAAACAGTAGGAGAAGAAATGATCGATCAAACTCGCTGATGAACAAATATGCAAAATAGCTAAATAAAGTATTAGCTAATTGAATCCAGCAACATGCATAAGTGTGTGGACTCATTTTCTATTGATGTCATAACAAATTATCACAACTTAATGACTTACAACAGCCCAAATTTGTTATCTCACATTTGTACAGGTCAGAGATCCAGTACGGTCTCTCCTGGTGGAAATCAAGCTGCCCACAGCCATGCATTCCTTTCTGGAGGATCTACCGGAACATCAATTTCCTGCTTATTCAAATTGTTGGCAGAGTTCACCCTCTCAGTTCAAAGGCTGTTCCCAGCTTCTACAGGCCACAGGAATTCCCTGGCTCGTAGCCCTCTGCCCACATCTTTAAAGCCAGCAAAGAGGCCTCCTCCCAATGCCTCTCTCTAACTCACTCTTCTGGCTTCCTCTTCCACTTTCAAGGACTCATGGTCATAGGGAACCCACTCCATATTAAGCTTCCTGTATTAAGGTCTGCAACTTTAGTTTCACTCAGAAAGTACCTTTTGACATGTAAGGCAACATATTCACCGGTTCCAGGAACTAGGGTGTAATCCTCTTCGGGGAGCCATTATCCTGCCTACCATGGTGTGTTAATAAATTTATATCATGATCAAAAAAGGTTAATCTCAGCAGTGCTAACAAGGATGTTTTATGATGGTTTAATATTAGAAAATCTATTAATGTAATTCACATTTATAAATAAATGAAAAAATAACTGTAAGATCATTTTAATAAATTTAGAAAAAGGATTTGATAATATTCAACACCCATTCATGATAAATACTCTTATTAAATCAGAATTAGAAGAGCTTCTTTAGCCAAAAACCTAAACCAAACATCATTCTTCATGCTACGTGTTTAAGCCAACCCTTTAAACCAGAGGATACGCAAAATAAATAGTTCCAACCAACATTGTCCTAGCTATTCTAGCCAACAAAAAAGACCATGAAAATATTAATAAGTAAAAATCATAAAAGAAAAAAAAAAACCAAGGCTATTATTATTCCCATGTAATATGATTATATTTGTGGAGAATCTTCAAGAGAATTGACAAACTCTTAGAAATAATAAAAGAACTGAGCAATTTTATTAAACACAAGACCAATATAAAAAATGTCTACATATTAACAAAAAATTATGTGTATGTATATATATATATGGTTATATTCTGTATATTTAAAAATTTAAATACACATATAATATTTAAAATGACCACAGGCTAGGTGCAGTGGCTCACACTTGTTATCTTAATGCTTTGGGAGACCATGACAGGAGAATTGCTTGAGTCTAAAAGTTTGAGACCAGCCTAGACAAAATAGTGAAACCCCATCTCTACAAAAATCAAAAAATTAGTTGGGTGTGGTAGCACACTCCTATGTTCCTACAGTGTTCCTCCTTGAGCCCAGGAGGTTGAGACTGTAGTTAGCTGTGATTGCACCATTGCACTCCAGCCTGGGCGACCAAGGGAGATCCTGTCTCCAAATATCTACCTACCTACATACATATATACATACACGCATACAATTAAAATAAAATGACAACAAAAACCCTAAAGTACCTAGGAACAAATCTAACAAAATATGTCCAAAATCTCCATGGAGAAAAGCATAAAGTTTAACCAAAGGATTTAATAGAAAACTTAAAGAAACAATGAGATACACCATGCTCAGGGAAGGAAAACTTAATAAATAACTAAGTAATTTTAATGTGACAGTAATCAAAATTCTCACAGGGTTTATTGTGGAACCCAACAAGCCAATCTGAAAATTCCCGTGGAAGAGCAAAGGATCAAGAATAGCTGAAACACTCTTGAAGAGGACAGAATATTGAGACTTACTAGAGCCACGGGGGACAGAGAGGAAATCCTCACCATGCAGCACTGTAATTGCTGTTGTCGTTGCTGTTTTTGGAGTGTTCTTGATGAAGAGAACTCCTTGCCTGCCACCATTGTTCCCAGCACACAGAGAGCGTTAATGTAAGTTTGCTTGATGCATGAATCAACTTTACCCCTTTTCTTCAGAAGGTAGGAACACTACACCTTTCCCGTTTGGCTTCCGTGGCCCACAGAGACATAGGTCAGCCTGCCCTGCAGTAGTCAGTTCTGCACCATCTCCCAGGGACCACTTAAGAGACTCGCCTTATAGCTGCGTCTGGGAAATGTGCCCCAGGCTCCAGGGCAAGTCTGATCTTACCCTGCCAGGAGTGCCCACCTGAGTCAGCCCCATCCAGCCTTCCATCTTTGCTGGTTTTTAAAAAATCCATTTATGTAGTCATGCATGGATAATACTTATTACCAAAATGAGATAGAGTTCAGTGAAAATTCTGTTCCTCTTGTTCATTTTCATCAGTGTAAGTATGGAATATCCTTAGTTACATACATAAGTAGATGGGAATGGGAGGAGATTTGTTACAGCTATTTATTCAAATCTTTGAACTCCTTCCAATTTTATGCCAAAAATCACAAAGAAATATATCATCAAATAATTGAAATGTAGAACTTTAAAAAATTTCCCTTGTCTATAATATGCCAAGTATTAAAATATTTCTTCTGGATTGAATTAAAACTATAATTACTCATAGTATGTATTTTATTAAAATGATATGTCATTTTATGTATTATGACTTTTTAAAGCAGTTATTAAACAAAGAAAAGTTAAGAAAGGCACTTCCAAAATGTTACTTTCAATAATTAGCTTTCAAAGAATTGATGCGGGCATTATGTCACAGGAAAATGGTTAAAGTTTTCATTTCAATTATTATACATATTCTGTATGACAAAGAAGTACATCAGGTGATGAATAAAGTTTAAGTATTTTATAATAGGATAAAATACTCAGGAAAATAGAATGGAATAGGGGTGCTGGAGACTGATGCTTAGAGCTGGAGACCAGGGTCTGGGAGCTGAGGAGTCTAGGGTTGGGGGCTGGGGGCAGAGGAGCCCAAACTGGGGATTTGGGGTCCTGGCATATCCCTTCTATACACCCAGCTTTCTTACCCCCAGCCTCCATTTCTTTTCAACATACCATTTCTCAAATGTTCCTGAAAGAAGACATTATTCTTTTTTGCTATTTTTCACATTATTTTTTCAACATGTTCATATTCTTCCATTATCCTTTTCAAATGCTGAGGGCTTTTGACTCTTACAAGAGCCCTGTGGTGGCACAATCACAGCTCACTGCAGCATCGACCTCCTGGGTTCAAGCAATCCTCCCACCTCAGCCTCCCAAGTAGCTGGGATTATAGGTGTGCGCCACCATGCCTGGCTATTCTTTTGATTTTTTTTTTTTTTTTTTTTTTTTTTTTTGGTAGAGACGGAGTCTTGTTATGTTGCCCAAGCTGCCCAACTGTGATTTAAGACAGCTCCCCCTTTGCTGCCTAGGATATTTACACCTGCCTGCCTAGGATCAAAACCCAGAGACACAGGCATTATACTTTAAGAGTCTAGGGTGGCCAGGTGCAGTGGCTCATGCCTGTAATCCCAGCACTTTGGGAGGCTGAGGTGGGTGGATCACTTGAGGCTAGGAGTTCTAGACCAGCCTGGCCGACATGGCAAAACCCTGTCTGTACTAAAAATACAAAAATTAGCCCGGCTCAGTGATGCGTGCCTGTGGTCCCAGCTACTTGGGAGGCCAAGCCACAAAAATTGCTTGAATCCAGGAAGCAGAGGTTTCAGTGAGCCAAGATCATGCCACTGCACTCCAGCCTGGGTGACAGAGCAAGACTCAGTCTCAAAAAGAAAAAAAAAGAGTCTAGGGTCTTGTGAGGTCTCTTCCAGACAGCTGAAGACAAGAGACCTGAACAGGGACTTAAGAGCACCCAAATATCCCACAGCCTAGGGTTTCCAAACAAATCTCTCAGAACCTCAAGGGGAAAGCTGAAGAGTCACCTCCCCTCTCAGAACCAGAAGTACTAGCCTCCCTTTGAAAGGTCTTAATGAAATGGAAATGTTAGGAGGCAAGAAAACAGAAATCAGCTCAAGGTTTCCTCCCATCATTTATTCCCTATGAAAATTCAGAACTAATTAGAGAACATTTTCTAATAATAAACTCTCTGTCACTAGTGGCGTTAGCAAAACATAATCTGTCATTAAATTATTGTCTTTGAGTTTTGTTGATTTTATGGCTGAGATTTTATTTTGGTTTTCTATAGCCATGAGCATGTGTTTTATGTTGGCACTTGGTATAAAAATAATTTAAATTCACACAGGGAGTCTGAAGGGGGTCTGTACCCTTGCTCAAAGTTGAAAAACACTGCCTTAATATATTGTACTGTACAGACTTGGGAGGGCAGCAGTAACGAGAAAAGGAAAGCCAGGCCCCAACTCAGACATGCTGTGTACAGCTGCCCCAGAGAGAGGAACTGGGAACCAGCACTGGTGACATTCACTCCAGAGGGCTGTGGCGTGGGTGTGGGAGGGTTGCTCCAGGAATGTACAAGGGGGTAACTGCACCATACCCTGCAGCACTCAGGACTCTCAGCTGCTAGTGGCAGACATCTCAACTGAGACTGGCTCAGGCCCACAGGGAATATCCCTGCTTTGGGAGGGCCCCAGGCCAGCTGGGATCTCCAGGATAACGTCAGGACCCTTCCTTCTTTTGCCCTGCTGCCCTTTGCATCTTAGTTCCATTTTGGCCAATGTCAGGAGGGATTCCTTCACTAGGGAGTGGGGGCAAAACTTCAATTTAACATTTTCCCATCTTGGCACCCACAATAGAAGCAACCTTATTTCTTCCATGGTCTGCATATCATCCGGCCCAGAGCATGTAGACCAGCTTAAGTGCAGGAAATAGCCCAGATCTGAATCCTGTGCCTGTCCCATGGCCAGTGAGAAGGGGCTCACTGGCCCTTGGGGAAACTATGCTAGCCAAGGCAATAGGCCCATCATTCGCCACCCTAGTGTGCCTGCTGGACACTGTTTCCATAAACCCCAGTCCCTCAGCAATACCAAATACTGGCATGCAGAGTGGTACCCTGTGGAAGTATTAAAGAAAAAATTATTTCTACATTTATTAAAATAAGGAAGAATTTATTCAAGACTATTGCAATAAGATTATTTCAATAGAGATGAGAGATTGGGCTCAACTTTGAATACAGCAAGGACCAGCAGGTATTGATAGCTGTAGGAGACCAGAATATGACATCTCCAAATATGACTGCAGAGAACCAGAATATGTCACCCCAAGATAGGCCTTTTTGGCATAAGAATAATTTTGAGAAACTGCAGTCACAGGAGAAGCACTGAAAACAGAGTGGGAGTTACCCTTTTGTAAGGGAAATTTACATCTGTAAAGGAAATCTCCATTTGTAATAGTGCCTCCCTCTCTGTACCAGGAAAGAAGGATGACTAAGCCACTAGAGACTCTTATTGACAGAGAAAGCACTGACTTAAATTTGCATAACAAACCTTATCCTTGTTGACCCAGCTTTTTCTGGTCACCTTCCCTTAACCCTCCTCCCCCACACTCTTCCTGCTTTGTTTCAGCAGATAATGGTATTGAAGGCTGAATTTACAGGCAGCTCTCAGAGATTTATTCATTTCACTGGGCATGAAGCCAAGGACAAACCTGACTAGGCTCTTCAGACTTTAACCTGCTTTTCTTGCTTTTAGCTGTTTTTTTGTTTGTTTGGGGTTTGTTTTGTTTTGTTTAAAGACTCCTTTCAGCCTCACTATAGATAACTTCTCTGAGTATGGGTCACAAAGGTAATGGTTGCCTAAGTTTTTTTTCAGGAACTTAAAGTCAGCTCTTGTCCAGTTCAAACTGGTTGAAACCACCAACCCTTCAACTGGGCCCGTGTAAATGTCCAATGGGTGATCTTTTGACATCAGAGACCTGAGAGCTTCACCCTTAGATCATACTAACACCACAATTTTTCAAACATGCATCCTATGAAGAGCCATGAAGCTTGACTACACTTATGCAGAACACTGATTATCTCACTTTTCCTTATCCCCAATCACTTTTCCCCAAGCCTCAGACCATTCTGCTCCTCTAACGCATAAATAACCCTAAACCCCATCTTTGGGGAAGCGATTTGAGATCTATTCCCTTTTCTTCTTGCTTGGCTGCCATGTGAATAAACCCTTTCTCTGTTGCAAAACTCATTGTCTCAGTGATTGGCATATTGCATAGCAGACAAAATGAGCCTGGTTTGGTAACAGGTATTCTCCTGTGTACACATTAGGTATACATGCTATTAAACCCTGTATGTTTTTCTCTTATAAATCTGTCATTTGTTACAGGAAGCCCCAGCTAAGAACTCAGAAAGGGTAGAGAGAAAATTATTTCTCTTCCCCACCAATATAGCCAAGGAGCAAAGCAAAAGGGTCAGTGGATGGAAAATTACTAAGAGGAGACATCAAAGACAGGGAAATTCTTGATACACTGACTGAATAGGATTCTTGCCAAAGGCAAGCCAAGGACTTAGACATCAAAGGCGGAGGGTGAGAAACTTGATCAGATATGTAGGACAGAGGATTCTCTGTAAACTGACTTAGCAGGATTCTTGCTAAGACTGGGCTCTGCAGGCCTGGGAAGGACAAAACAGGCACAGAAGGCTAAGGCTGAGGCCAAATCAAGAAGAGAGCTCCAAGGAGCCTGACTAAAGTTTGATGAAGGAAAATTTGCCAGAAAAATTACCTAACCTGGGGCTTGAAGGCAGGAAGACACAGGGGAGAAGGGCTTTGGTCTCTACTGTTGGAGAGCAAAATCAATTGCAAGCATATGCTCCTGAGTGCTAACCCAGAATGGGGACACCCATAGGGAAGTCATGAAGCTGCTCTTGGGCTGTGGGAACAACTTCCTGCAACAACCCAATGGGTTCATCTTGGCCACTGCTTAGCCAGAGCCAATTTATCAAGATGGGAATTGCAGTGAAGAAAGAGTAATTCACACAGAGTAGGCTGTATGAGAGACTGGAGTTTCATTATTATCCAAATCAATCTCCCCAAGCATTCAGGGATCAGAGTTTTTAAGCATAATTTGGTGGGTGGGAGACCACTGAGTTGGGTGTACTGATTGGTTGGGTCAGAGATGAAATCATATGGAGTAGAAGCTGTCCTCTTGCACTGAGTCAATTCCTGAGTGGGGGCCACAAGACCAGATGAACCAGTTTATTGATCTGGATGGTGCCAGCTGATTCATCCAGTGCAGGAGATGCAAAATATCTCAAGCACTGATCTTAGATTTTATAAGAGTGATATTATCCTCAGAAGCAATTTGGGGTGGGCCAGAATATTATAGCCTCCAGCTGCATGACTCCTAAATCATAAATTCTAATCTTGTGGCTAATTTCTTAGTCCTACAACGGCAGTCTAGTCCCCAGGCAGGAAGGGGGTTTGTTTTGTCAAAGGGCTATTATCGTCTTTATTTCAAAGTTAAACTACAAACTAAGTTTCTCCCAAAGTTAGTTCAGCCTGTGCCCAGGAATGGACAAGGATAGCTTAGAGTTTAGAAGCAAGATAGAGTTGATTAGGTCAGATCTTTTTCACTGTAATAATTTTCTCAGTTATAATTTTGCAATGACAGTTTCATTCCAAAAATGTGAAGTCCCAAAACTAAAGCAAAAGATTACTGTGTGCCCGTTTAAACTCACAGAGGAGCATTGCCTAACATGGCTGGGGGCATTTTCTGTCTAGAGAAACCTGGTTTGCCATACTATTGTGTCAACCTAAATAACAGAGAGAGGCTCTCTAAAAGCAAATGATACTTATTCAGGAATATAGCATTGCAATGCAACTACATGTGCCATAGTAAACTGTGTATTCAGGTGAGTAAAGGAAGACAAAGGTTTTTAATGGAAAATGAGGAGAAAGGTAATTGGTGTTGACAAAAAGAGTCAAACTTTGTAAAATGTTTAAAGAGGTTTACTCTGAGCCAGGTATGAGTGACCAAGGCCCAAGACACAGTCTCAAGAGGTACTGAGATTGAAACCACCCTTGCAAAAACTATAACTGAGGAAATTATGACCATGAAAGACATCAAACGTAACCAACTCCATCTTGCTTCTAACTTAAGCTGTCCTTGTTTATTCCTGGGCATAGGCCAAACTAACCTTGGAAAAGAATTTAGTTTATGGTTTGACTCTGAAAAAAAATTGTTAATAGCCCTTTCCTGAAAAGACCACCTTCTTGCTTGGGGACCAGTCTGCCTTTGCAAGACTAGCAAATTAGCTACAAGATTAGAAAGTACTGCGAGGCGCAGTGGCTCGTGCCTGTAATCCCAGTACTTTGTGAGGCTGAGGTGGGAGGATTGCTTCAGGTCAGGAGTTCAAGATCAGCCTGGCCAACATGGTGAAACCCCGACTCTACAAAAAAAAAAAAAAAAAAAAAATTAGCTGGACATGTGGTATGCAACTGTAGTCCCCAGCTACTCGGGAGGCTGAGGCAGGAGAATCACTTGAACCTGGGAGGCAGAGGGTGAGGTGAGCCAAAATTGCACCACTGCATTCTAGCCTGGGTGATGGAGCAAGACTCAGTCTCAAAAAAGAAAAAGAAAATAAAGGAAGGAAAGAAAGAAAAGAGAGGAGAGGAGAGGAGAGAAAGAAAGAAAGAAGGAAAGGAAGGAAGGAAGGAAGGGAAAGAGAGAGAGAGAAAGAAAAGAAAAGAAAGAAAGAAAGAAAGAAAGAAAGAAAGAAAGAAAGAAAGAAAGAAAGAAAGAAAGAGAGAGAGAGAAAAAGAAATTACAGTTTAGGGGTTATGCAACCTCTTGTTGCAAGAGTCTGAACCTCCCCAAATTGTTCCTGGGGATAACATTACTATTGCAAAACCTAAGATCAGTGTTTGATCTGCAGACCCTGAATTTGATGGATTAGCTGACACCACCCAGACCAGTAATCTGGCTCAGTCAGTTCTGTGATCCCACCCAGGAACAGAAGACAGCAAGAAAATGTCACTTAGACCCCCCTATGATTCCATCTCCAACCTACCCAGTGAGCACTCCCTACTTTCCAAGCTGCTTCCCACCAAAGTATCTTTAAAAACTCCAATCCCCAAATGCTTAGGGAGATTGATTTGAGTAGTAATGTCTTTGTAGTAATGTCTTTGTCTCCTGCACAGCCTGCTCTGCATGAATTACTCCTTCTCCATTGAAATTCCCCTGTTTTGATAAATCAGCTCTGTCCAGGCAGCAGGCAAGGTGAATCCACTGGGTGGTTACGAGAACATATGCCTAAGGTGTCTGGGTTATAGTTTAGCTTTATACATTTTAGGAAGACATAAGACATCAGTCAATACATGTGAAGTATATATTGATTTTGTGCAGAAAGGTGGGACAACTTGAAGCAAGGGGCTTTCAGGTCATAGGTGGATTCAAGGATTTTCTCATTGGCAATTGCTTAAGAGAGTTAAGTTATTATCTAAAAACTTAGAATCAGTGGAAAAGTGTGTCTGGGTTAAGATAAGGAGTTGTAGAGACCAAGGTTCTTATTATATAGATAAAGTTTCATAGGTGTCTCATAGATGTCTCTAAGGGAGTGCCTTAGAGATAATAGATGGCAAATGTTTCCTATTCAGACCTTTAAAAGGTGCTAGATGCTCAGTTAATCTCTTCAGGATTGGGAGAGCCTGGAAAAGGAAAGATCTAGTTATGTTAATAGAGGTTCTTCACAGATGCAAATTTCCTGCCACAAAAGATAGGTTTTCAGGGCCATTTCAAAATATGACAGATAAACATATTTTGGGGTAAAATATTTTTATTTCCTTCTTTATCTATCATGTAATTGTTGTTAAGAACAAATAGTTCCTCTTCAAAGGGTTTTGGTTCCTGGTTTTTGTTCTATTCTAAAAGGTAATCATACCCATTCATCTATCAGCTCTCCCTAACTCTGTTGTGCCCAAACACCCCAAGATGTACCATCGTACCTGTCCTTCCTGTCAAATGCCCACCCTGCCTCCTTTGATGATGTCAACAGCAGTCAATCAGAATTAGCCTAGATTGTGTGATCTGACCCCAGCTCGCAGGAAGAGGGCACAGGAACAGGGTCTGTGTTAGGGATAAAAAGAACTCCTGCTCTCCTTTGTTTTGCTTGCTCTCCCTTGCCTCTACCTTGCATGAAGAAAGCACTCTTCTATAAAAGTAAATTGCCTTACTGAGAAAACTTTTGCCTGAATGCTGGTTTCACATTGTGGCACTGAAAATTTGCTTCTAACAATTTGGGGGCTCATCCAGGATTCCCATTCCCCTCCAGGGAAGGGGTCTCTGATCATCTCCCAGGAGTAGATGAGTCCCACTGCCTCATTGCAGTGGCCTCAGGGGCTAGAGATTGAGACTCCACCTGCTGTGATGGATAAACCTGGACTCTCAGCAACATGGGTAGAAAAGGCTTGCCTACAAACACCACAGCAACCAGGTAACATTTAACACAGACCAAGGTAAGAAAAGCCGCGGAGGGTGGGGTTGGCGGTGAAGTACTTCCTTGGTAGTCGGGATATCTTGGAGGCTGAAAGTGTGTGTGAATGATGACAAGCACTACTGCTTATGGTACTGCTTGTGTGAATGATGATAAGTACTATTGCTATGCAGAGTAAGCGGGTCCTATCTGCAATTCCCTGGTCACCTCATACGGCTTAGGGCAGATCCTGCCATGGGACTTATACCAGCATGCAAGTGCTAAAAGGGATCTAATTTCCCACAAGAGAAGTGGCCAGATAGGATGAAGCAAATGGAAAGGAGTGCAAGAAATCTCAAGTAAGGTGAGGTTGAGTCTCTAGAGAAAAGGGAAGACAAGAAATCTCCAGTAAGAGACATTGAGCCACACACACTCAAGGGAGCATCCAAAACCTCCAAGATGGGAAACACTTCTAGTACCACAGGGAAAGGTAAAGACAGGAATAGTCAGATTTCCTCCAATAGCCCTTTAGGTCTTATGCTAAAATATTGAAAAGAGAATGAGAGGACTAGACATAAGAAGAAGCAACACATGATAAAATATTTTTGTTTCACTTGAGCCAAGGAAGCCATCCTCAAACTTGCCATCTTCTGGCCAAAATATGGATCAAATGAGGATTGGGTCTGTCCACTTTTAATTCAGTATGTAAATGACAAAAGTCCAGTCTCGCAGGAAGAAATAGATTGTGCTGTCTGCTGGAGAAAAGGACCTGTTCTCCTCTTTCCCCTAGAGAACGCAAGGGAAGTGTCAGATTTCACACTCCCCAAAGTAGGTGCAGTAAATCCAACCCCTAGGCAGAGAGATCCAATGCCTGGGACCCTCTAAACCACTTTCCCCTGTTTAATTCCCCCCCACCTGACCTGCCCCCTCCCCAGACAGCTGCTGCCACCCCAGACCCAGTCCCAGATCCTTCTCCTACTCCTATTATTCCTCCCCCTTATAACCCTGACCCTAGGGAATTACTGACACCCCATAAGTCTGTTCCTTGTCAGCCTAAGTATCCTCCCTGAAGGAACTACAACATGAAATAGAGCAATGTAAAAAAGATATTCAAAATCTTCCTTTCCCTTCTACCTCTAAGGAATCAACTCCAACTCTCTTCCCTCCCTTACCCCAGGGAGGGGGAGCTATTGACTTTGTAAATGCTCCTTTGACTAGTTTAGAGGTTCGAGGTTTAAAGAAAGAACTTAAGCCACTGCTACATGACCCATACGGTGTAACAGACCAAATTGATCAATTCCTAGGTCCCTAGTTATATACCTGGGCCGAATTAATGTCCATCCTGGGTATCCTTGTCTTAGGGGAAGAAAGGGGGATGATTCGCAGGTCTGCTATGACAATTTGGGAACGTGAACACCCTCCTGGCCAAAACGTTCCTGCAGCAGACCAGAAATTCCCAGCTCAAGATCCTCAATGGGATAACAACAATACAGTCCACCGGGAAAACATGAAAGATCTTAGGAAAATGATAATCAAAGCAATTTGGGAGTCAGTGCCCCATGCTCAGAATCTTTTCTAAGCCTTTAACTTACAACAGGAAAAAGATGAAGACCCCGTGAAATTTCTAGAAAGACTAAGGGAACAAATAAGGAAATATACAGATTTAGATCCAGAAGACCCTCTTGGACAAGAAATGTTAAAGCTACATTTTGTCACAAATAGCTGGTCAGACATAACAAAGAAGTTGCAGAAACTAAAAAACTGAAAAAACCAGTCTGTAGAGGAACTCCTAGGAGAAGCCCAAAAACTATATGTGAGGAGAGATTAAGAAAAGCAAAAACAAAAAACGAAACTTATGCTATCCACCTTCCAACAGATGGCTTCAAGCCCACACACTTCTAAACAGAGACTCCAGGGGGCCAGGAATTATAAAGGGTCCAAACCCCTGTTTGGAGGACCCAAGCCTCCAACTAGGGGAGCCAGACCCTCAGCTACCAGGTGCTGTACAGAGTATGGGGGAACAAGGTCAAAGAATCCTAGAACTGAGAGAGAGGAAGGATAGGATAGGTGCTTCAAACGTGGAAGAACAGGCCACTTCAAAAGAGAATGCCCAAAGTAGGGGAAGAAAAAAGAAATTGTCCTGCTCATGGCAATTGAGGAGGAATAGGAAGATCAGGGGCTCTGTCTTTTCTATCTCAAGTCCCACCAAGAGCCCTTGATAAATTTAGAGGTGGGACCCAAACTTGAGCTTATCACCTTTTTAATAGATTCAGGGGCACACTCTGTTTACTATTGGCCCTCTAATACGAACTACTCATTAGAGAAAATTTTTGTCTCAGGGGTAAAAGGGGAAGGATTTAAAGCCCAAGTTTTAGAAGAAACAGAAGTTAAATACAAAAATTGATAAACTAGTATTAAATTCCTACTAATCTCTGAAGCAAGAACAAACCTGTTAGGGAGAGATCTGATGTTAAAATTAGACATAGGCTTGCGTGTCTGCCCTGAAGAATTTTCACTTCATTGAACCTGTTCACCACCACAGAAAAAAGTTACATTCATCCCAATGTGTGGTCAAAAGAAGGGAACCGAGGGAAAATATGAATCCCCCCCGCCACATTCATATAAAGTTGAAAACCCCTGGAAAAATAGTAAGAAGAAGGCAATATCTAATTCCCCTAGAAGGCAGGATAGGCTTGAAAACTGTGATTGAAGTGTTATTGAGGATAAGTTACTTGAACCCTGTATGTCTCCACATGATACCCCTATAATACCTGTAAAGAAATCAGATGGGTCAAGTTGGCTAATACAAGACTTCCAGGCCATTAACCAAATAGTCCAAACCACTCATCCCGTTGTCCCCAATCCGTATATTATCCTCAGCAAGATTCCATATGACCATTAGTGGTTTACAGTATAGCCTTAAAGGATGCCTTTTGGGCATGTACCTTAGCTGAAGGCAGCCGAGACATATTTGCTTTTGAATGGGAAGATCCTCATTCAGAACAGAAGCAACAATACCGCTGGACGGTCCTGCCCCAAGGATTTACAGACTCTCCCAATCTTTTTGGCCAAATTCTTGAACAGGTTTTGGGGAAGATATCTGTCCCGGAGTCTATATGCATGCTCCAATATGTAGATGACATACTTGTGTCTGGGAAAGTCATAGAACAAGTATCTGATTTCTCCATCAGTCTTCCCAATCACCTGCAAGGGGAGAGATTACAGGTAGCAAAGGGGAAGCTCCAATTTGTAGAACCTGAAGCAAGTATTTAGGGCACCTGATAAGTGCAGGCAAGCGAAGAATAGGAACCAAAGGAGTCAAAGAAATTGTGTCCTTACCTCTGCCTAGTACAAAACAAGAGCTTAGAAAATTTTTCAGGCTAGTTGGATATTGCTGCTTGTGGATTGATTCATATGCTCTAAAAGTCAAGTCTCTGTACCCTCAATCTTACCCAAGAAAAACCTGACCCCCTCCTTTGGGCCCCAGAGGAAGTCAATGATTTTAAAGAATTGAAACACTCATAACTGCTCCTGTTTTAGCTCTGCCTTCCCTCAAACAACCATTTCACTTCTTTGTCAATGTAAATAAAGGAGTAGTTTTAGAGGTGCTTACCCAAGAACATGGGGGCCACTGGCAGCCTGTGGCCTTTTTATCAAAAATTTTAGACCCAGTAACCTGTGGATGACCCAAATATATTCAATCTATAGTGGCCACTGCTTTGTTGATTGAGGAAAGTAAAAAGCTAACCTTTGGGGGAAAATTAACTGTTGACACACCTCACCAAGTTAGAACAATATTAAACCAAAAGGCAGGCAGATGGCTTACAAGCTCAAAGAATTCTAAAATATGAAGTCATTCTATTAGAAAAAGATGACTTCACTTTCACCACGGACAGTGCTCTTAACCCAGCTGCTTTCCTAACTTGGAATCCAAACCCCAAAGATCCTGAACATGACTGCCTAGATCTCATTGACTACCATACTAAGGTTAGACCTGATTTAAGAAAAAACCCTTTTAAAACATGACATTATCTTTTTATAGATGGCTCCTCCCTAGTGGTTGAAGGAAAAAGACACAGTGGATACTCTGCCATAGATGGAAAAGTTCTGCTGAAATAGAATCTGGAAGATTGCCAAAGAATTGGTCTGCTCAAACTTGTGAATTGTTTGCATTAAATCAGGCTCTAAAATATTTACAAAAGCAAGAAGGTACATTTGGGGTAGTGCATACCTTCAGAAAAATTTCGACTGAGCGGGGCCTAATCACAAAGATCAGGACCTTGTCCACAAATAATTAATCACTCAAGTTTTAAAGAGCTTACAATTACCAAAAGAAATAGCTGTTGTACATGTCCCAGGGCACCAGAAAAGTTCTACCTATGAAAGCTGGGGGAATAATCTCGCTGATCAAATTACGAAACAAGCTACCATCTCTCAAAGAGCACCTATCTTCCTCCTGACTCCCTGTCTCTCACCCCGAGTTACAATCCGTATCTTCTTTTCCACTGAAAAGGAAAAGTTAGAGAAATTGGGAGCTAAAGAAAACTCAGAAGGGAAGTAGGTGTTACCAGATCAAAGGAAAATGATTTCCAAACCACTTACGAGAAAAATCCTGTCCCAACTACATCAAGGGACTCACTGGGGACCTCAAGCTATGTTTGATGCAGTTCTCAGAGTCTATGGATGTATAGGAATTTATACCTTAGCAAAACAAGTTGTGGACAACTGCCTAATATGCAAAAAAACTAATAAACAGGCCCTAAGGAAACAACCTTTTGGGGGCAGAAGCCTAGGACTAAGGCCATTTCCAAGTATTCAAGCTGACTATACTGAAATGCCCCCACTAGGTCGCTTTAAATACCTAAGAGTAATAGTAGACCACTTCACTCATTGGCTTGAAGCCATTCCCCTCCCCAGCACAACAGCTAATAATGTGGTTGAAATATTACTAGAAAACATAATACCTTGGTTCAGGATGGTAGAAAACATCAACTTAGGCAATAGAATTCATTTTACTGCAAATATCATTAAAGGGCTTACTTAAGCTTTAGAAATTAAATAGAAGTATCATACCCCTGACATCCATGCTTGATAGAAAAAATAAAAAAGATGAATCAGACTTTAAAGAATCATCTAAGTTAATTTTAGAAACTCGATTACCCTGGACTAAGTGTCTCCCCATCACTCTACTCAGGATCCAAACTGCCCCTCGAAAAGATGTTGGTGTATCCCCTTATGAAATGCTCTATGGGTTACTACGTTTAAGTTCCACTGGTGATATTCCCACTTTTGAGACCGAAGATCAATTCCTTAGGAACTATATACTTGGTCTGTCTTCTACCTATCTTCCCTTAGGATTAAAAGTCTCTTAGCGCAAACCCCGCCTCTTGAGTTTCCAGTCCATCAGCACCAGCCCAGAGACTACATCCTCATTAAGAGCTAGAAAGAAGAAAAATTTAAACTGTCCTGGGAAGTACCATATCTAGTGCTCCTCAACTAAAACTGCAGTCCAAACCACCGAGAAAGAATGGACCCATCACACCCAAGTCAAAAAAGCACCACCCCCTTCAGGGTCATGGGCCGTAGTCCGAGGGGAGAATCCTACCAAACTAAAACTAAGGAAAGTTTAACTCTCTTTCATCTATTCTACTACTCCTTCTTTCCTTGTTCTGTTGCTAGCCACCTCGTTATTAATGTAACTAAATCAGACTCACTCAAGACCATAACCTTTGATGCTTATGTAGTTATGCCTTGTGGGGATTTCCAAAGCCAGAGACAGCTTGCAGCAGCAAAAAACAAATCTCTGCCCCTCCACAGCAGATGCTTCTAAATAGTTTAGGTACTTATTTTGTCATACTTGAAAATATGTCATTTGAACCACTGAATGTCAAGACTGGATCCCATCAGAAGATTTCCCACTATCAGTTCTAAAGCCCTATATCCATTTTACTAAAGAAAGTGCCCTTCCCAATTGTCAACGTAACCAATGTAACCCAGTACAAATTTCCAATCTCTTCAAGATTCCTCCCCAACCCCAGACCATTTTTATGGTATGAGAACAGATGTAACAAAAAAAGACCCCATAGGATTTTCTGAGTTGCACCTCATTACATCCTCATCCCTCACATCTCCACCTCTATCCTCTTCTAAACCTCCTGACCAGACCACTGTCTCTTCACCTAATGACAAAACCAAAGTAGCTACTGTAGAGGTTAAAAATTTAAAACAAACACTGGCAATTGAAACAAGATACCAAGATACAAATGCCTGGATGGAATGGATTGAATATTCTGTTCACACTCTAAACAAAAACTGTTACACTTGTGTGCACTAGGCCCAAGTTGTCCCCTTTCCACTTAGATGGTTTTCTGACCAAGGGGGCATGAGCTGCATGGTGGCTCTTTTCCAAGACCCCACAGCCTGGGGTAATGAATTCTGTTGAATTATCTCTCTGCTAATCCCTGAAGTTCAACACCCCGCAGGTCAGCCCCCGAGGGCTATCCAGCCTCCATCTCCTGATGCCAATTTTACTTCATGTCTCTCACAACAGGGAGAAAATTTGGCATTTCTTAGAGACATAAAGGGATACAGTGAGCTTAAATCTTTCCAAGAGCTTACCAATCAGTCTGTCCTTGTTCATCCCTGAGCTGATATATGGTAGTGTTGTGGTGAACCCCTACTGGACACACTGACAAGTAACTGGAGTGGCACCTGCACTCTAACTCAACTGGCCATCCCTTTCACCCTGGCAGTTCTTTTTTTTTTGAGACAGAGTCTTGCTCTGTCACCCAGGCTGGAGTCCAATGGCACTGTCTCCGCTCACTGCAAGCTCTGCCTCCTGGATTCATACCATTCTCCTGCCTCAGCCTCCTGAGTAGCTGGGACTACAGGCGCCCACCACCACGCTCAGCTAATTTTTTGTGTTTTTAGTAGAGATGGGGTTTCACCGTGTTAGCCAGGATGGTCTCGATTTCCTGAACTCGTGATCCGCCTGCCTCGGCCTCCCAAAGTGCTGGTGTTACAGGCGTGAGCCACTGTGTCCGGCTCACCCTGGCATTTCTTTTTCTGTTTTTTTTTTTTTTTTTTTTTCTGAGACGGAGTCTCGCTCTGTCGCCCAAACTGGAGTGCAGTGGCCGGATCTCAGCTCACTGTAAGCTCCGCCTTTTGGGTTCATGCCATTCTCCTGCCTCAGCCTCCCGAGTAGCTGGGATTACAGGTGCCCGCCACCTCGCCCGGCTAGTTTTTTGTATTTTTTAGTAGAGACGGGGTTTCACCGGGTTAGCCAGGATGGTCTCGATCTCCTGACCTAGTGATCCGCCCGTCTCGGCCTCCCAAAGTGCTGGGATTACAGGCTTGCGCCACCACGCCTGGCCTTCACCCTGGCATTTCATCAACCAGAAAAGAGGAAACCACAGCACCGTAAAATGAGAGAGGCCCCTCATGGATCTTTCAACTTTCATGTCTATATAGATGCAATTGTAGTCCCACGGGGGGTACCTGATAGATTCAAAGCCTGAGACCAAATAGCGGCAGAATTTGAATCATTATTTCCACGAGTAACTATTAATAAAAATGTAGATTGCGATAAACTATATCTATTATAACCAACAATGATTTATTAATTACACTAGGGATACTGTCAAAGGAATAGCTGAATAATTAGGCCCTACTAGCCAGATGGCTTGTAAAAACAGAATGGCCCTAGATATGCTATTAACAGAAAAAGGTGAAGTTTGTGTTATGATAGAAACCCAATGCTGCACCTTCATTCCCAACAATACAGCCCCTGATGGAACAATTACAAAAGCTTTACAAGGTCTTACCTACCTATCAAATGAATTAGCCGCAAATTCTGGGATAAACGACCCTTTCACAAGATGGTTAGGGAAATTGTTTGGTAAATGGAAAAGACTCATGGCCTCTATTGTTACTTCTCTGACAATTGCAATAGCTGTGTTTATTCCTGTTGGATGCTACATCATACCCTACATTTGTAGACTAGTCCAAAGACTTATAAAAACAATTGTTACCAGAACCTTCCCTAGTTCTTCCCAATCCTATGCAAATAAATTCTTTCTCCTGGAAGAACAATAAAGTAAGTCAGGTTAGATAAGTTTGAAAAAAAATGCATAAATTCAAGAGGGGGAAATTGTTGTTAAGAACAAATAGCTCCTCTTCAAAGGGTTTTGGTTCCTGGTTCTTTGTTCTATTCTAAAAAGTAATTGTACCCATTCATCTGTCAGCCCTCCCTAACTCTGTTGTGCCCAAACACCCCAAGATATACCGTACCCATCAAATGCCCACTCTTGCCTCCTTTAATGATGTCAACAGTAGCCAATTGGAATTAGCCTTGATTGTGTGGTCCAAACCCAGCCTGCAGGGGGAGGACATAGGAACAGGATCTGCATTAGGGATAAAAAACTCCTGCTCTCCTTTGTTTTGCACACTCTCCCTTGCCTCTGCCTTGCATGCAGAAAGCACCCTTGCAGCACCGAAAATTTGTTTCTAACAATTTATTATTAATGTTATGCCAGCATCAGGTTGAAAAGTAAGCCACATTATATAGGATTAAATAAAACCCATCTGATGACATTTTATGGGGGCCACCAACTCCACCTTGCTTCTAACCTTTAAGCTGTCCTTTTTCATTCCTGGGTGTAGGCTGAACTAACTTTGGGAAGGAATTCAGTTCATGGTTTGACTCTGAAACAAAATTGATAATAGCCCTTTCCTGAAACGATCCCCTTCTTGCCTGGTGACCAGTCGGCCTTTGTAGAACTAACAAATTCGCTACAAGATTTAAAATTATAGTTTAGGGGTCATGCAGCCTCTGGCTGCAAGAGTCCGAACCTCCCCAAATTGCTCCTGAGGATAACATCACTATTGCAAAACCTAAGATCAATGTTTGAGATATTTTGCAGACCCTGCACTCAGCTGACACCACCCAGATCAGTAATCTGGCTCAATCAGTTCTGTCATCCCACCCAGGAGCAGAAAACAGCAAGAAAAACTCACTTTGACTCTCTTATGACTCCATCTCCAACCTGACCAGTCAGCACTCCCTGCTTTCCCAGCCCCTACCTGCCAAATTATCTTTAAAAACTATGATCCCCAAATGTTCTGGGAGACTGATTTGAGTAATAAAACAACTCCTGTCTCCACACAGCTGGATCTGCATGAATTACTGTTTCTCCATTGCAATTCCTCTGTCTTGATAAATCAGCTCTGTCTAGGTGGTGGGTAAGGTGAACCCACTGGGTAGTTACGAAAATAACCCCTCCCTCGCTTTGTTTCTTGCTACATTTATAGCTACCTATTTGCTTGAAAATTCCAAATGCTAATTTTTAAACAATCCAGGCAAGAAGCTGAGATGGCAGTTGCAATTTTCCCCTTTTTGAGAAGAAATCAGTGCGTGGTTAACCCATAACCCAATCCCTGCCAAGATGAGGCCGACCAGGCCACTGGATGTCCATTACTCAAACAAGCCATCAGAAAACGGCAAGCAGTGCTGCACTCCAGACCATTTCTGCGCATGGTTTCCATGCAACATTTCCCCTTAAAGTCCCTTTAGTGGCATGGCGCCAGAGGAGGAAGTGGTGAGGTTGTTGCCTGCTCTGTGCTCACCGCTGGCTCTTGGGGCGCAGAGAGGGGCCGTGGTCTCCACGGCTGCCTCATGCTCCCCTGCAGTCCTCTCCATGTTCCCTGGCACCACCACTCCCCTTCCTAAGGCCGCCGCTTACCCCAGGGTCTATGGAAGTAATGGAAGGACCCCTCAACCTGGCTCGTCAACAGAGCAGATAAGCAGACCCTTTATTAGCAGCAGGCAAATATGAAGAGGCTATTTCTTGTCACAAAAAGGCTGCGGCCTATCTTTCTGAAGCCATGAAGCTGACACAATCTGAACAGGCTCAGCTTTCACTGGAATGGCAAAGGAATAGCTCCTCCTCATCCAAGAGAGATGGAAAAGGCCCCAGCGTGAAGAAAGATCGAAAGCCCAACAGAACACAAAGGATGTAGTCGCCCATCTTCAGGCATCTCACAAACACTCTGCAGAGGGCCAGAGCCCCCTTTCTCAGAAGCACAGCCCTTCCACAGAGAAACGCCTGCCTGAGATTCAGGGGATCTTTGACAGGACCCAGACACCACTACTGTATTTACTTCAGCAAAAGAGTGAGCCAGCAGAGCCATGTGTTGGAAGCAAAACCCCAAAAGATGACAAAACAATTACAGAGGAGCAGGCATCCAAAACTGCAGATTTGAAGAGGCATGTGAAATTCCTTGTGACCAAGAATGAAAGATTAAGGAAAGAAAATAAACAACTAAAGGCTGAAAAGGCCAGACTTCTAAAAGGTCCATTAGAAAAGGAGCTGGATGTAGATGCTGATTTTGTAGAAATGTCAGAGTTATGGAGCTTGCCACCACATTCAGAAACTGCTACAGCCTCCTCAACCTGGCAGAAGTTTGCAGAAAATACCAGGAAAGCCAAGGACATTCCAGTTCCCAATTTCCTCCCTTGGATTTTTTCAACTCCAGAACTTCCCTTTAGGGAGCTCTGTGAGGATATTCTGAAAGGATTTATGAATGATTAAAATGGAAGGTCACAGAAGAGGGAAGAAGAGGAAATAATATAGTAATAGTCAATCCAGCAAAAAAATGAAAAGGGAAAAACACATAGAAGGGTCATTCTGGAAACTCTTCACCTGGCGGACTGTGGGAGCAGAGGCATTGCCAGGACTGGGGAAACAGTGTCACTGTGAAATGCATCGCGTATCTGATTCACTGACTTGAGCTAATGATTCCAACTTGGCAGACACTGAACTCGTGGAGGTTCAGTTTCTCCTGATACAAACCAAATGCCTACCTAGAATAATTTTTTTCAAGCAACAATTATTTTTCTTATCTTCAGGGTTAAAATGTATAAAAGTATGTTATGCATAATTACTCTGTAATGCCATAAATGATCATGCAAAACCTAAATAATGTGGTGGCCTGAGGGGTTACCTTATATTTGAAACATGCTTTCTATCATGCATTGACTGTATGCATCTTGTTAATGCACATTTTGTTTAAATAAGGTGTGTAAGAGACACACCCTTCTAGATGAAACTATATGTGCTACACTTTGCACCACTCATAATGATAACCCTAAGACTATCAGGAGAAATATTTCAATTTCTACTTTATGAAGAAAGGAACCAAATTATTATGCTTTTAAAACAAATTACCAGTTTACATAATTAATCAGGGTGCATTTTAAGTTCTAACTTTGTTTATTGTATAATGCATCATTTGAAAATACCAAGGAGGAATTACCCTTTAGTTTTAATGATGCAAGAGTGGAAATAATGCTAGTTGGTAGTATTTGATTGTAAGAAATCAATAAAGTAATTGTGTGGTTTTTTTGTTTGTTTGTTTTGTTTTTTGTTTAAAAAAAGGCTGGGCGCAGTGGCTCATGCCTGTAAATCCCAGCACTTCGGGAGGCTGAGGCAGGCAGATCACCTGAGGTCGGGAGTTCAAGAGCAGCCTGACCAACATGGAGAGACCCCCGTTTCTACTAAAAATACAAAATTAGCCAGGCGTGGGGGCGTGGTGGTGCATGCTTGTAATCCCAGCTACTCAGGAGGCTGAGACAAGAGAATTGCTTGAACCTGGGGAGGTAGAGGTTGCGGTTAGCTGGGATCACACTATTTCACTCCAGGCTGGGCAACAAGAGTGAAAGTCCGTCTCCAGAACAAAAACAAAAACAAAAACAAAAACAAAACCCTTTAACCAGCTTGAGGTTTTTTTGGTTTTTTGGGGTTTTTTTGTTTTGTTTTGAGACAGAGTCTTGCTCTGTTGCCCAGGCTGGAGGGCACTAGTGCGATCTCAGCTTACTGCAACCTCGGCCTCCGTGGTTCAAGCAGTTCTCCTGCCTCAGCCTCCCGAGTAGCTGGGACTACAGACATGTGCCACCATGCCTGGTTGATTTTTTTTTTTTTTTTTTTTTTTTCATTTTCAGTAGAAATGGGGTTTCACCATGTTGGCCAGGCTAGTCTTGAACTCCTGACCTGAGGTGATCTGCCTGACTCGGCCTCCGAAAGTGCTGGGATTACAGGCATGAGCCACCACACCTGGTCCCAGCTTGAGATTTTTGAGATGGCTTTTAGAGACTTGAGTCTGGCCATCTCCCAAGCCACTAGCACTTGAATAAACCTGCTTTCCTTTTGCCAATCCTCACTTCTCACATATCTGGCTTTTTGAGTGGTGAGCAGCTGAACGTGAGCTCAGTTACAGAATAACACAATTGTTTTGAGATAACTATCCTTGGCTACAAGGATCAATAACAAGGGGTGGGGGGCACCAGTCTGAGATTGGACAGGCAGTTGCTAGACAGAAGTCCTTGCAGAAATATATTTTGTGTAAGGTTGTGATGGCCTTTGTGCAAGGTTGTAGTTTTTGCCTAGTCTTTTGTGATAGTTCTTAATAGGCCTACAACTATGAGAACCCTCTCTTCATGGCTTTCCCTGACTCTATTAATCAGGGTTTTGTTTTTTTATTTTTATTTTTTTAACACAAGTGACTTTTAATTCTGTCGCCTTTCACAATTGGCTACTATGGACATACTATTGACTGATCAGACTGTGATGCTAGCTATTGACTTACGGATGATTGATAAGTTGTAAATGATTTCTGTCTTTGGTTATGAATTTCTTACCCTGTGGACATTAATTAGTTCTGTACCGAATTTAGCAATCTCATCACTGAATTATTTCTTTCACTGGTGTCAGTATACGTGGATTTCATTGAAAATCATTTTATTGCTTAGGCAACAGACTTGGGCAGTGTTTTTCAACCAGTTTATGCAAATACTCAAACTAAGCTCTAATAACGGTCACTCCCAAGATGATCTGAGCATTCCACCTGCAGACTTAAAACACTGTCAGACACCTGAGGATTTTCTAAAGCCCCACAGGTACTAATCTCAGCAAGGGTGGTAGGAACAGCTATTTGCATAACTCACATTTCCCAGGTTTAGAAACTTATTGATTTAAATATGCAAAAAAGCCCGGGGCAGGGACTGAGTAGGTGTGAACGACAGCCGATGGCTCTGCTTAGCATCAATTAGCATTTCAAAAAGTGTCAAGTTGCTGGAAGACCTTTTTTTAATTGCTGCTAATGGGGGGTTCTAAAGGCAGCAAAGGAACTATCTGGGTGCAAATCTCATGCAAGAGAAAGGTATCCAAAAAGGGAATGTGGGAGGTAAAATGAGGGGTGGGGTGGGGCTTCAACAATCAATATAAAAAGACACTTACATCATCAGATTTGGGAATCCTTAAAGCTTGGTTTTCTACAGAACCTCTTGAATTTTTTATTCACAGTGGATCCTCAGCACCAGGGTTGGCCACTTGCCTTTAACATCCCTGTGGGTAATGCAGAGACCGCTGCAAACACTAAAAAAAAAGACGGCTTTCTGTTGCCTGCTGTCATTTGATTGTACTCTTTTAAAGAAAATAGAGCCCATCAGCACAAAATCACTCCCTTCTCATTACTGAGGATATTTTCCCTTTGAGCAGTTGAGGGTAGGAGATGGCAGGAAGTTGAAAAGCTAATACGACTTACCCAGTGTGGAAATAAACAAAAATCGCCTGGATGAGAGCAGCAGAGTGAGTCAGCCACAGCCACCATCATGGTCTTGGGCAGAGACTCCAAGGCAGGCAGGGAGTGGGGATGCTTCATAGTGGAAAATGGGAAGCTTCAGGTGGGCTCTGACTGAAGGCCGTTGGTGTAGGAAAGTGGAGGTTGGCTGACTAGGACTGAGGACTTCCATATTGTTGTCAGGTAGAATGAGGTCCAGCTGCTTGTTCTTGTGATCCAATAATGAGATGCAGACAGACTGGGAAAGAAGGGAGTTTATTATTGAGCTGTGTTATTTCGGCAACCAGTTACAGGGAGAACGTGAGAGTAACTCATCAGACCAACTCAAAGTTACAAGTTTTTTCTAGTGCTTATATACGTTCAGTGCATCTACAAGCCGAAAGCCAAGGTGTTTCACTCTATCTAATCTTTAACTAGGGTCCAGGATCTAGTCAATTACTTCAGAGCCTTGGAAAGATGACTTAATCTAAAGTGGATCCTGGTACCAGGTGTGCAAGAATGTCTCCATTATTTTAATTAAACTCTGAGATCTGAGAAGGTCCAGGAGGTTTATTAATGAACTTGTTTTTACATTCTAGCCTTTGTACTAAGTTTAACTTATGTTAAACTTAATTAATTAAGTTAACTTATGTTTAACTTATACATTTACCAGAGCTACAGTAAGGTGCTGGTGAAAGCTGATTGCCCTGGTTGCTAATGGAGACCCAGCCTGCCACAATGCGACTGCTTGCTTTGGTGTGCATATTTGGCTGTCTCTGGTTGGTACCAAATTGGGGAGGAGGCAGTGATAAAAAATAGGGAAGCCACAGTCAATGTCGAGTGCTGACCCTCCTGGGCTGGTTGCTGCAGAGGTTGCGGGTCAGAATTCCACTGTCTTATATGGTCTGGCCATTGTCTGCTTGTATAGTCTGTCTCTCACCAGGTCACATTAATCATAAAAACCAAGAGGAAATGACTTGTTCTCAGATCATGGCAAGAGCCCCTACAAATCTGGAGCACAAATGACCACCAGTTTAGGAAAACCTACTATTATGCCTGAAACAGCACTCAAGGGAGCCCTTGATTCTTCATCCCACTGTCACCAGGAAACTGGGCTGCTCGGCCAGATGCCAGCAGCAGTTAGATGAGCTAAGTTGCTGGGCTAGTGTAGCAGTCCGTTTTCACACTGCTGATGAAGATATACCCGAGAGTGGGTAAATTATAAAGAAAAAGAGGTTTAATGGACTCACAGTTCCACATGGCTGAGGAGGTCTCACAATCATGGTAGAAGGCAAAAGGTATGTCTTACATGGCAGCAGGCAAGAGACAGAATGAGAGCCAAGCAAAAGGGGTTTCCCCTTATGAAACCATCAGCTCTCATGAGACTTATTCACTACCATGAGAACAGTATGGGGGAAACTGCCCCCATGATTCAATTGTCTCCCATCGAGTCCCTCCCACAACATGTGGGAGTTATGGGAGCTACAATTCAAGGTGAGATTTGGGTGTGGACACAGCCAATCCTTATCAGCTAGGGTCCAAGTGTCTGAGGATGCTCGGCTGCCACGATGCCTCTCCCGGGCTTCTTGATCAGTGGGCCTCCAGACGTTTCCTTGGGGGACTTCTTAATCAAACACCACATGCAGTGGGGACATCCATGCTGTGGTCAGAGCCAGGAGTGGTCAAGATGCATGTGTGGTGGGTCATGGACTTGGGAAGGGCAGCCATAGGACCTAAAACCTCACCCCCTCAGGATAGCCTGCTGACCCACCCAATCCAGAGGCCTGGGGCCCAAAAGACTGAAGAGATAGCACAGGAAGAAAGTCTAGAATAAAAGACTGATCAATCAATAGAAGGAATGAAACAAGGAAAGCCAGAAAACCAGAATGACTTGCCATCACCACAGTTCACTAAGTTGGAACAGAATCTGTTTTGGACTGCAGCTCAAGCTGCTCACAACCACATGATAGAGGATGGAGAGAGTGCCCTCAGCAATGAGTGGTCACAGTCACCCAGAGGGTCAAACCACCCAAAAGAGACCTCAAGTCCCTTCTCACTCTTTTCTCCAAACAGAGGAACCCTATTGTTACATTGTGGCTGTTTGGCAGAATGTCTTTTTCGTTTACCTCTATTCTTCCTCTCCTAGAACTTTTGCAGGGGGCTCCCAGGCTAGAGAAGAAAAATGGGAGGTCAGTGGAGGCCCTTGCTGGAAACCCATCTTGGGTGGTGTCTGTTTGCCCTTCAGCTTAAAGTAACCTGGCCCTAGAGGCTAAGTGGAAAGAACTTTGTGTTTAAAGTCAGGAGATCTGGGTGTCAGATGGCCCTGGCTAAGGCATTTAAACTCTCACTGTTTATTTTAGAAACTGCCAAAACTAGGGATGCATCCCTGTTTGAGTCCAGTCATGCTCTCCTTCTTTTTATTGCAATGTGATATAAAGCACAGGACTCTGAGAAACAGGCAGCAGACAAAGGGTTTCATTCTCTTATTCGCTATGAAAGGCAAGTTGTATAAAGTCCACACCTGGGTGCTCCTTCCTGCCTGAAAATGGGATTCCACACCTGACTAAGTACCCCAGAGCTGACTCAGTTTACTTGTCTCTGGGACAAAAAACAGAGAGGGCTATGACTGAGACTGTATCTCTGCCACCTTTCCTGGGGGTAAGGGGTCCTGGACACTTCTATCTCTTTCTTCAGGGCAGAAACTCTGGGTTAAAAGTGACAAGTAACCACAATGTTCTTCCCTCATAGGGTACACAGGAATACAGACTTCCCCCTAATCCTGACTAAGAATATTATTCAACAAACAAGCGTGATTTTCAAACAAAAATGAAAAATTTACCAGAAATTTGCAAAATTGCAAATACTTTTCCTTGTTGCAGATACACAGTACATATCCTAGAAAGGAAAGTGTTAATCTTCATATCCCTCACTTTAAAGAGACAATTGTTCTATTCATCCCATCTGTTGCCAATGAGAAGGGAAAATCCTTGATGCCATAAAGGAAAAATTTCTCCCAAATTCTCTGATGGTTAATACTGGGTGTCAACTTGATCAGATTGTACAAAGTATTGATCCTGGGTGTGTCTGTGAGGGTGTTGCCAAAAGAGATTAACATTCGAGTTAGTGGGCTGGGGAATGGGCAGAGCCATCCTTAATCTTGGTGGGCACAATCTAATCAGCTGCCAGTGCAGCTAGACTATAAAGCAGGCAGAAAAATGTGAAAAGTAGCCTCCCAGCCTACATATTTCTCCTGTGCTGGATGCTTCCTACCCTCAAACACCGGGCTTCAATTTTGGCACTCGGACTGGCTCTCCCTGCTCCTCAGCTTACAGACAGCCTATTGTGGTACCTTGTGATCATGTCAGTTAATACTTAACTCATATATATATGAGCAAATGCAGAACCCCTGTGTTGGCTCCCTGGAGATATATATATATCCCATTAGTTTTGTCTCTCTAGAGAATCCTGACTAATACAGATTTTGGCACCGAGGGTGGTTCTAGAGGAATAGAATATTAAGGATGGAGTCCTTTCATTGGTTTTGGGGTTCCTAGAGTTGGCTGCTTAATATGATGGGCCCCAAAAATGCTGCTAAGGACTCTATTTCTTAATAGTATGGTGAACCCTGATAGCCCTTGGCATGAACTGTTTAGAGAGTTATGCAAAATAAATGCATTTGACACTTCTGAGTCACTGGTTGTGAGAGGCAAGGAGTTTAGTGACTCTATACATAATACCTTTGACCATATATGGAGAACCAAGAAACATAATGAAGCTGGCTGGTTGTTCCTAAGTTCACTGGACAAATTGATGAAAGAAAATTATGAACTCAGGGATTCTGTCTCCTGGCTTCAGAAGCAGATACTGAGCCTCAAATCTGCGAAGATTGCCCTGAGTCAGAGTCTTATCTCCTGTAGAGAAAGAGCTGAATGGGTGGAAAAACAGATACAAGCTCTTAGCATAGGAGTGGCTGACCTGCAATGAAAGATGCGTGCACAGCCTTGCCTGGTGTCTACTGTTAAAGTGAGGGCATTGACCGGAAAGGAATCAGACTCTAAAACTTGGAATGTGAACATGTAGGAGGAGCCTGATGAAGCTGAGAACACTGAGTTTGTAAACTCCGATGAACCTTTCTTGCCAGAAGGAACAGCTTCCCCATCCCTGGTAGTGGCAACATCCCCTCCCTCGCCCATGCTGCCATCAGCCTTTCCAGCTTTGTCTGAGGAGATAAACCCTGTGCTGCCTGAGGAAATAGTGATTGCCTCCTCTGGGGCAGTTGCCAGGTAAAATAATGTTGATTCTCCTCAGGAGCCACCCCCAACACCCTTGTTTGCTTCTAGATCTATAACTGGAATAAAGCCCCAGAGGGCCCCTAGAAGTGAGATTGAGAATGTGACCCATGAGGAGATGCTCTACACTAGAAAAGAACTGTTTGAGATCTCTAATTTATATAAACAGGAATCTGGAGAATAGGCATGGGAATGGATATTAAGGGTATGGGATAATGATGGAAGGAAGATGGAGTTGGGTCAAGTTGAATTTATTAATTTGGCCCCACTAAGGAGGGACTCTGCATTTAATGTTGCAGTTCGGGGAGTTAAAAAAAGGTTCTAATAGTTTATTTGCTTGGTTAGCTGAAATATGGGTTAAAAGGTGGCCCACTGTGAGCGAACTGGAAATGCCTGATCTCCCTTGGTTTAGTATAGAGGAAGGGATCTAAAGGGTTAGGGAGATCGGAATGGTGGAGTGAATTAGTCATTTTAGACTTACTCATCCCAGCCGAGGGGGTCCAGAAGATATACCCTTGACCAATGCCTTGTGAAACAGATTTGTGAGGGCAGCACCTGCATCTTTGAAGAGCCCTGTAATTGCTGTTGTATGTCAGATCTAACAGTGGGAACTGCAGTCACTCAACTACAACATTTAAATACAATGGGAATAATTGGATCCTGAGGTGGCAGGGGCCAAGTGGCAGCACTCAACTGTCAAAGACAAGGAGGGCGTAGCTATGTGGTGGACAGCAGAGACAAAGCAGCGATCAGAATAGTCTGACTCATGTAGTGCTCTAGCACTGGCTAATTAATCACAATGTTCCCAGAAGTGAAATTGATAGGAAGCCTACTGCATTCCTACTTAATTTATATAAGGATAAAACTTCTAGGTCAGATGGACAAAAGACTAATTTTAATTATAAAAACAGGATCACGGCCCCTCAATTTCCAGACTTGAGCAAGTTTACGGACACAGAACCCCTTGAATGAAGAGGAGGCCAGGTCCCCTTGAGGAAGGACTCCACTCCACTACCCACAGTTTATGCTGTTAATCTTTCTCCCACTCTTCCCCAAGAAGCCCTCTGGCCTTTTGCCAGGGTAAATGTGCACTGGGGAAAAGGAAATGATCAGACATTTCAGGGACTAAGCTGAAGCTGACGTTGATTCCAGGGGACCCAAAACATCATTGCGGTCCTCCAATTAAAGTAGGGGCTTATGGAGGTCAGGTAATTAATGGAGCTTTAGCTCAGGTCCAACTTACAGTGGGTCCAGTGGGCTCCCAGATTCATCCTGTGGTCATTTCCCCAGTGCCAGAATACATATTAGCAGAGAGATATTTAGCAGCTGGCAGAACCCCTGCATCGGCTCCCTCATTGATAGAGGAAAGGCCAAATGAAAGCCATTAGAGCTGCCCCTACCTAGAAAAATAGTAAATCAAAAGCAGTGTCACATCCCTGGAGGGGTTACAGAGATTAGTGCCACCATCAAGGACTTGAAAGACGCAGGGGTGGTGATTCCCACCACAACCCCCTCAGCTCTCCTATTTGGTCTGTGCAGAAGACAGATGGATCTTGGAGAATGGCAGTGGATTATCATAAGCCTAAGCAAGTGGTGACTCTAACTGTGGCCACTGTACCAAATGTGGTTTCATGGCTTGAGCAAATTAACACATCTCCTGGTACCTGCTATGCAGCAATTGATTTCGCAAATGGCTTTTTCTCCATTCCTGTCCATAAGATCCACCAGAAGCAATTTACCTTCAGCTGGCAAGGCCAGCAATATACATTTACTGTCCTACCTCAGGGGCATATCAATTCTCTGGCTTTGTGTCATAATCTTATTCAGAGAGACCTTGATCGCTTTTCACTTCCACAACATATTACACTGGTCTATTATATTGATGACACTACGCTGATTGGATCCAGTAAGCAAGAAGTAGGAAACACACTGGACTTATTGTTGAGACATTTGCATGCCAGAGGATGGGAAATAAATTCGACTAAAATTCAGGGACCTTCTTCCTCAGTGAAATTGCTAGGGGTGTGGGGCCTTTGAATACATTTATTCTAAGGTGAAGGATAAGTTGCTGCATTTGGCCCCTTCTATAACCAAGAAAGAGGCACAACATCTAGTGGGCTTATTTGAATTTTGAAGGCAACATAATCCTCATTTGGGTATGTTACTCTGGCCCATTTATTGAGTGACCTGAAAGGCTGCCAGTTTTGAGTGGCGTCCAGAAGAGAAGGATCTGCAACAGGTCCAGGCTGCTGTGCAAGCTGCTCTGCCACTTGGGACATATGACTCAGCAGATCCAATGGTGCTTGAGGTGTCAGTGGCAGATAGGGATGCTCTTTGGAGCCTTTGGCTGGCCCCCGTATGTGAATCAAAGCAGAGGCCTCTAGGATTTTGGAGCAAGGTCCCCACCTTCTGCAGATAACTGCTCTCCTTTTGAGAGACAGCTCTTGGCCTGTTACTGGGCTTTGGCAGAAACGCAACATTTGACTATGGGTCATCATGTCACCACGTGACCTGAACTGCCTATCATGAACTGGGTGCATTCTGACCCATCTAGCCATAAAGTGGGTTGTGCACAGCAGCATTCCATCATCAAATGGAAGTGGTATATATGTGATTGGGCTTGAGCAGGTCCTGAAGGCAAAAGTATGTTACATGAGGAAGTAGCTCAAATGCCCATGGTCTCCATTCCTGCCACCCTGCCTTCTCTTCCCCAGCCTGAACTGATGGCCTCATGGGGAGTTCCCTATGATCAGTTGGCAGAGGAAGACAAGACTAGGGCCTGGTTCACAGATGGTTCTCCACGATATGCAGGCACCACTGAAAGTGAACAGCTGCAGCACTACAGCCCCTTTCCGGGACATCCCTGAAGAACAGTGGGAAGGAAAATCTTCCCAGTGGGCAGAACTTCGAGTAGTGCACCTGGTTGCACACTTTGCATGGAAGGAGAAATGGCCAGATGTGTGATTACATACTGATTCATGAGCTGTAGCCAATGGTTTGGCTGGATGGTCAAGAACTTGGAAGAAGCATGATTGGAAAATTGATGACAAAGAAATTTTGGGAAGAGGTATGTGGATGGACCTCTCTGAGAGGTAAAAAACTGTGAAGATATTTGTATGCCATGTGAGGGCTCACCAGTGGGTGACCTCAGCGGAAAAGGAGTTTAATAATCAAATGAATAGGATGACCTGTTCTGCAGTGACCACTCAGCCTCTTTCCCCAGCCACTGCTGTCATTGCCCAATGAGCCCATGAACAAAGTGGCCATGGTGGGAGGGATGGAGGTGATGCATGGGCTTAGCAACATGGACTTCCACTCACCCAGGCTGAGCTGAGTGCCCACCAAAGCCACTGCTGAGTGCCCAACTTGCCAGCAGCAGAGACCAACACTGAGCCCTTAATATGGCACCATTCCTGGGTGTGATCAGTCAGCTACCTGGTGCCAGGTTGATTATATTGGACCTCATCCATCATGGAAAGGGCAGAGGTTTATCCTCACTGGAACAGACACTTACTCCAGATATGGGTTTGCCTGTCTTGCATGCGATGCTTCTGCTAAGACTACCATCCATGGACTCACAGAATGCCTTATCCACCATCATGGTATTCCACACAGCATTGCCTCTGACCAAGACACTCACTTTACAGCCAAAGGAATGTGACAGTGGCCTCATGCTCATGGAATTTACCGGTCTTACCATGTTCCCTATAATCCTGAAGCATCTGGATTGATAGAATTGTGGAGTGACCTTTTGAAGTCACAATTACAATGCCAACTAGGTGACAATACTTTGCAGGGCAGGGGCAAAGTTGTCCAGAAGGTTGTGTATGCTCTGAATCAATATCCAATATATGGTACTGTTTCTCCCATAGCCAGGATTCATGGGTCCAGGAATCAAGGGGTGGAAGTGGAAGTGGCACCAGTCACCATTACCCGTCGTGATCCACTAGCAAAATTTTTGCTTCCTGTTCCTGCAACATTACATTCTGCTGACCTAAAGGTCTTAGTTCCAGAGGGAGGAACACTGCCACCAGGAGACACAACAACAATTCCATTAAACTGAAAGTTAAGATTGCCACCTGGCCACTTTGGGCTCCTCCTACCTTTAAGTCAACAGGCTAAGGGAGTTACACAGTTGGCTTGGGTGATTGACCCAGACTATCAAGATGAAATCAGTCTACTACTCCACAAAGAAGGTCAGAAAGAGTATGCATGAAAAACAGGAAATCTATTAGGGCGTCTCTTAGTATTACCATGCCCTGTGATTAAGGTCAATGGGAAACTATAACAGTCCAATCCAGGCAGGACTACAAATGGCCCTGACCCCTCAGGAATGAGGGTTTGGGTCACTCCATTAGGAAAAAAACCACGACCTGCTGAGGTGCTTGCTGAAGCCAAAGGGAATACAGAATGGGTAGTAGAAGAAGGTAGTCATCAATACCAGTTATGACCATGTGACTAGCTGCAGAAACGAGGACTGTAATTGTCATGAGTATTTTCTTCTTCTTTTGTTAAAAACATGTTTGTGCATGTATACACTTGTACTAAGAAAATATCTGAATTTTGTTTCCTTTTTTCTTTATCATGTGACATAAGATTTATTGACTTCACATCAGCATTTAAGTATTGTTAACTTTATGTAATAGTGTTTGGGTTGGGGATTGGTGCGTTTCTGGTTGCACAAAGGACAGTTGTATTATGTTAGGCATAATTACGACCTCATTATTATCTTTTTTTTTTTTTTTGAGATGGAGTCTCGCTCAGTGGGCCAGGCTGGAGTGCAGTGGCCGGATCTCAGCTCACTGCAAGCTCCGCCTCCCGGGTTTACACCATTCTCCTGCCTCAGCCTCCCAAGTAGCTGGGACTACAGGCGCCTGCCACCTCGCCCGGCTGGTTTTTTTGTATTTATTAGTAGAGACGGGGTTTCACCGTGTTAGCCAGGATGGTCTTGATCTCCTGACCTCGTGATCCGCCCGTCTTGGCCTCCCAAAGTGCTGGGATTACAGGCTTAAGCCACTGTGCCTGGCCTATTATCTTTATTTGAAGATTATGTATGATCTCAGGAGATGTGTATGGGTTCAAGTTGACAAGCGGTGGACTTGTGATGGCTAATACTGAGTGTCAACTTGATTGGATTGAAGGATGCAAAGTACTGATCCTGGGTGTGTCTGTGAGGGTGTTGCCAAAGGAGATTAACATTTGAGTTAGTGGGCTGGGAAAGGTAGACCCACCCTTAATCTGGGTGGGCACAATATTCTAACCTGCCAGGGAGGTTAGAATATAAAGCAGGCAGAAAAATGTGAAAAGAGGAGCCTGGCCTAGCCTCCCAGGCTACATCTTTCTCCCATGCTGGATGCTTCCTGCTCTCAACACTGGACTCCACATTCTTCAGTTTTGGGACTCAGACTGGCTCTCCCTGCTCCTCAGCTTACAGACAGCCTATTGTGGGACCTTGTCATCATGTCAGTTAATACCTAATAAACTTTCCTTTATATACATATATATGTGTGTGTTTATATATATAATTTAACAGGATTTATATAAATATATAAACATATATTTATGTGTTTATATATAAATATATAAACATATATATAATATATAAACATATGCAATATAAATCCTATTAGTTCCATCCCTCCAGAGAACCCTGACTAATGTGGTCTCCCAAAATAGTGCCAGGGTTTCTCTGCTAGTAAAATGTCACAGCAGCTTGGTCTGTGTTTGCATTCTAGAGACAGGGGCATGAGGGGTAATAAAACACCCCCTGTGATGAAAAGAATTCTTTTTCTTGCAAACCAGGATGTATATTGATAAAGTAAAGACTAGGTTCTTGCTTAGGTTTGGGGGTGAAAGGAAAAAGGCAAGAAGAGAAGACCCATCCTCTTCTTTTACCACAAGTAAAGCTCCCGATCTTACTGAGAAGGAGCTTACCAAAGAAGGAAACATGGCTTGCAGAGCCACTGTGGAATGAAGCCTGCAGGGGACAAAATAGTGAAGTGTGATGTGAGCAAGCTGCTTAAAGTCCCATCAGTAGCAGCCCACCCCGCCAGAGAGCTCACAGAATCCACTCACAGCTGATCCCACTGACCACAGCCAGTCAGGGAGATTAAGCGACATCCTCAGAGTCACATTCTGACTGTGGTTACAGTTCTTTGTGGTTTGTAGCACAGGTGATTATTCCAGGAAAGAACATTTGGGGTCCCATTTTTAAATAGTTCTCTAGACAGCAGTGAGAGAGGAGAAAAGAAGAAAATGGTCGGGCAGGCAGTTAGGGTGGGTCCTTGGTTGAATTCTTTCAAACAAAAGAAGAGCCTGAAAAAACAAGCTGCAGGCACAGATAAGGGAACTTGTACAGGGAGGTTTGCCTAAGACATGCCCACAACGCATAGATAAGAAAGGCTACACAGGCGACTTACCCAGAAATGCCCACAATGGAAAATTCCATCCCCTGATACATGTGCAGTAAAGGGAACAAAGCAATATGGAGTAACTCAAACTAAGGGCCCGTAAGTGCATTAGGAGGATGGGGTGGAGCTACCAAAAATTAATGCCTTATGCAAATGAGATGCCCAGCCCTTATTGGTTTCTTATAAAAGCCTTTGCATTCAATTGTAAAAATGGTAACCCTCTTTCGGGCTTGCTCTTCGCAGCTGAGGGCTTTCTTCTTTTGCTTATTAACCTTTTGCTCCAATCTCACCCTTAGTGTCTGCGCTTCTTAATTTTCTTTGTCGTGATACCTTGGGCAACGAGAGACTGCTTTGTTGTGGTGCATTGGCAAGACTGTAACATTGCGGTCTATTTGTTGACGAGACTGTAATAGCAGTGCACAAAGTTCTCTTATGTCCTAGAAGCATTTCTCATGGCAATATGAGAACCCCACAGGCCAGTGTGGGCTACTGTGTGAGATCAGTGACTTGCAGGAAGGCCCAGAGGATCTGAGCATCAGACTGCAAATGCTGACAAGTAGGAGGAACAGTGGATGTGACAGCATCAGTATTTCAGCAGATGTGGAACTACTGACCCCAGAAGCACTCATCAGGCCAGCCAGGGCTCACAACCCAATAAATTTGATCTCAGGAAATTGAATAGGGGCGAATATGAGGTTCTGCTACTGTGCTGACGTGCAGGTAGAATCCCCAGGAAAGAAAAGCAGAAGTTTAACTTCTTTTCTACACTTCAGTTGGAGTTTTGGTAGAGTTATGCAGAATCTTAGAGCTGAGAAAAATGCAAGAAATGATCTAGCCCAACTAGTACAGATACAGACACTGGGACCCAGGGAGATCGCAACCTAATGAAGCTGGCCTCAACTCTGACAGAAGTGGTGCAATTATATGTGCTGGCTGGGAGTTTGCACAAGCTATTTACCCCCTGTTCCTTCATCTGAATGTGGGGTAAAAAGTGCCTGCTCATAGCACCTTTTCTTTTTTTTAGACAGAGTCTTGTTCTGTCACCCAGGCTGGAGTGCATTGGTGCAATCTCGGCTCACTGCAACCTCCGCCTCCTGGATTCAAGCAATTCTCCTGCCTCAGCTTCCTGAGTAGCTGGGATTACAGGCATGTGCCACCACACCTGGCTAATTTTTGTATTTTTAGTAGAGACGGGGTTTCACCATGTTGGTCAGGCTGGTCTCAAACTCCTGACCTCGTGATCCACCCGCCTCGGCCTCCCAAAGTGATGGGATTACAGGCATGAGCCACCGCACCCGGCCCATAGCACATTTTCAATAAATTTAGGTATTATCCACATAACATGTTTCCTTCTTTTTGGAATTCTTCGCGTAAAAGAGCACAGATATAACTAAATAAGTATAGTTTAGAAAAATACGTATAACTGTAGGACGAAGAGGAGCAAGGACCAGCCTCTGAAAAAAAGTCCATTTGAAAATTTCTGGAGGTTTTAGTTGAATGCAAATTCAAGAGGAACCAAGGATGTAACTAGGCTGCTAAACAAGCTAATGACACTCCAGTCTCTATTTGGAGTATCTAGAGAGGAAACAGCCTCAATGTTTTCTGGGTTAATCAGATCACATTTAGACTATTGTTCCCAGCTGCAAATCACAGTGACTGTCACCAAGTGACATCCAGATGGTGGGGAATCTGGAAACCTTGTCTTATAAGGAAAATTTCAAGGCAATGAGAAGTAGCCAAGAGAACACTTGAGTGTAAAGGGTGGGATATAATGTAGTAGGGAAACTGTCATGAGAATGACAGAAAATGATCCTAATAGTAAAATCAGAACACTAGATGGAAGCTAAAGGGATGTATATTTCACTTCACTTTACAGATGACATTTGAGCTAGGCATGGTGGCTCATGCCTATAATCCCAGCACTCTGGGAGGCTAAAGTGGGAGGATCATCACTTCAGCCCAGGAGTTTGAGACCAACCTGGGCAACACAATGTGACATCATCTCTACAAAATGATGAATGAATGAATGAATGAATGAATGAATGAATAAATAAATAAATAAATAAATAACATTAGCCGAGCATGGTGGCATGTGCCTGTGGTCCCAGCTACTCAGGAGGCTGAGGCAGGACGATCAGTTGAGCCCAGGAGTTTGAGACTGCAGTGAGCCGGGTTCACACCACTGCACTTCAGTCTGGGCAACAGAGAGAGACACTGTCTCAAAAAAAAAAAAAAAAAAAAAAAAAAGAATGAAATTTGAGGCAATCATAGATATCCACAAAGACAAGGTTTTACATGCTGCATAGGAAGTTGCTTGGCACTGTTTGAGCAGTAACTAGCTGTTGTAAAATGGTTCTTGCATTCAGTAATTGGAAATGATAACAGCTACCATTATTATCTCTAATTCTTACAATGACTCTATAAGGTAAGGCATAGTGTCTTCATTTTATAGAGAAGAAAATTGAGGCTCAAAGAGGTTATTCAACAGGTCCAAGATCATATGTCTATTAATTAGATGAACCAAGATTCAAACTCAGATCTGCCCCTAAATAACCCATTCTTTTATGCCATGATACCACCCTGCCAGTTCACTTTTTCCCATGGTTTCCATCATTTCCATCTGTCTACCCTATTTCTATCTGGTTGGTCAGAATTAAATCCAGAATAGCAAGTCTCCTCATTACTTTACCTTTGGTCAAAGTTGTTTATATCCTTTTGAAAGAACTAACAGGACCACTAGAAAGATGCAAATAACAAAGTATTCTTAAGAATTAATTTCTTGAATATAAATGCAAAGAAAACACCTTAAATAGAAAACAAAATGTATTCCTTAAAAATTCTAATGAACACAGGACCAGATTGGCAATGGTCTCCACAGAGTAAAATGACCACACACTCTATCTTCTCTCTTTGCACAGTTGCCATCCAGGTGTTGCTCCTGACTGCATGAGGCTCTAACTCTCAACCAGAAGGAGATGCCAGGACCTGTGCCAAAATCAGAGAGCCCACTGGGAACAGCACATCAGAGGAAACTTTCAGATCTTCACAGGATGCAAGAGCAGAAAGGTTCTTAGTAATCATACAGTCTGCTTCCTTCTTACTTCACAAGTGAAGAAATTGAGGCCTAGAGAGACGGAGTAACTCTCCCATGGCCCAAAGTATTTGAATATAAGACTAGAACCATGGCCTCTGCACTATACCAGTGGGAGCTATATTAAAGCTGCAGAGGCCAGGTCCCACACTAGCACTGGTGGATACATACACAGGCATTCCTAACACACTACTGAATAATTTGCTGTGCATACGTGATTATACACTTCACTATAACAGCTATTTTAATCTGTATTTTTATTTGCCAATTTCTCTTTGTATTTCTGTTTTTGTGTTTGCCTACATAATAGCTTTATTAAGAGAGAATCACACACCATACAATTCACTCATTTAAAGTGTATATTTCAATAGTTTTTAGGATATTCACAGTTATGCAACAATGACCACAATCAATTTTGAACATTTTCATTGTCCCAATCCCCATGCCCATTAGCAGTCACTCTCTATTTCCCTCTATCTCCTCCAGTCCTAGGCAGCCACTAATCTACTGTCTGTCTACAGACTGGCCTATCCTGGATGTTTCATTTAAAGGGAACCATACAATATGTGGTCTTTTGTGACTGGCTCCTTTCACTTTAACATAATATTTTCAAGTTTCATCTCCATGTTGTAGCATGAATCAGAACTGTACCTCATTCCTCTTTATTGCCAAATACTATTCCATTGCATGGATACACCACCTTTTAAAAATCTTTTCTTTTTTTTTGAGACAGGGTCTCACTCTGTTGCCCAGGCTAGAGTGCAGTGGCACAATCAGGGCTCACTGCAGCCTCAACCTCCTGGACTCAAGAGATCCTCCCACCTCAGTCTACCCCTGCCGAACCCCACCCAAGTAGCTGGGTCTACAGATGTGTACCACCATGCCCAGCTAATTTTTAAAAATTTTTTAGTAGAGATGAGGTCTCACTATGTTGCCCAGGCTGGTCTGGAATTCCTGATCTTCAAGTAATCCTCCCAACTTGCTCTCCCAAAGTGTTGGGATTACAAGCATGAGCCACTGTGTCCAACCTCAAAATCTTTTCATCAGTTGATGGATATCTGGGTGGTTTCCACTTTTTTGCTGTTACGAATAATATTGCTATAAACATTCACGCACACATTTTTGTGTAAGCATACGTTTTCTTTTCTCTTGGATATATACTTAGGAGTAGAACTGCTAGATCACATGTTTACACTATATTTAGCTTTTTGAGGAAATGCAGACTTTTCCAAAGCAGCTGTACCATTTTACATTCTTATCTAACAGTATGTGAAGACTCTAATTTTTCTATATTCTCAACAACACTTGTAATCATCTTTTTATTATAGCCATCCTACCAGGTGCCAAGTGATATTTCATTGTGGTTTTGATTTGTGTTTTCATGATCTATCTGTTTTTTATTTTTATATTTTGAAACTATACATTTAGACATGTAAAAATGTATGGTTATTACAACTTCTTATTGGAAAACAATTTTTTATTTTTACTTTCTAGAGACAGGGTCTCGATATGCTGCCCAGGCTGATCTCAAACTCCTGGGCTCAAGTGATCCTCCTACCTCAGCCTCCCAAGTAGCTGGAACTATGGGTGCCTCCTGCTGCACCTGACTTGGAATATCATTTTTATTAGTATGAAATAACCCCTTATCACAGAGTATGTTTTTTGCCTTAAATTCTATTTTTGTCTGATATTAATATTATAATACGTATTTTTGTTTTTGTTAACATTTTCCTGACATATATTTTTCTGTTTCATTTTATTTTACAAAGATTCAAATATAGCACAGAGCTAATTTATTTATTGTAACCACTCTGAATTTTAATAGAATATGGCTCATTTATATTTATTTTGATTATTTGTAGGGTTTATCCTATCCTTCAAATTTACTACAGTTTCTCAGTATTTTTTTTTCTTTTATGTCTTATAAGACTGATTTAAGGCCGGGCGCGGTGGCTCAAGCCTGTAATCCCAGCACTTTGGGAGGCCGAGAGGGGCGGATCACAAGGTCAGGAGATCGAGACCATCCTGGCTAACACGGTGAAACCCCGTCTCTACCAAAAAATACAAAAAAATCTAGCCGGACGAGGTGGCGGGCGCCTGTAGTCCCAGCTACTCTGGAGGCTGAGGCAGGAGAATGGCGTGGGAACCCGGGAGGCGGAGCTTGCAGTGAACTGAGATTCGGCTACTGCACTCCAGCCCTGGCGACAGAGCGAGACTCCGTCTCAAAAAAAAAAAAAAAAAAAAAAAAAAGACTGATTTAATTTTCCTTACTCTGTTTTGTTCTTTTACTGGTTTTCCTTAAGTCATTAAAACACATATTTCTGTTAATTGGTGTCTTTAACTTCTCCCCCGAAAGGGAAAAGAAACTGAACAAGATTCTCTTTCCCCCTTATTACTCTTGCCTCCTCTCCTGTCAAATTATCTGGAATTTCAGTTCTAGTAATAAGGATACTGTTAATAATTACTGCAGCAACTAACATTTATAAAGCAACTCACTTTATTCTACAACTTGTATTAAATAATTTATAAGCATTAATTTCTCTAATCTTACCAGAATGTCTAGGAGGTATGCATATGGTTATGTTACCCATCAGAGATTACACAGTTAATAGCAGAGCTTATATTAACATTGTTCGTCAACACTTATTTACATTTTATACTTAACTCAAGTTTCTCTGGTTCCTTTGCTTGTAGTTACTAGCTCCTTTGGATTTAATAGAGCAAATCCTTCAGTATTACTTTCTGAGACAGTTTAAGGGTGTTTCTTAGATGTCCATGTCTTTCGTTTTGCTCTCACACCTAGAATATTAGCTTGGATATAAAATTAGGTCCAAAATAAGTTTCCTTCAGAATATGGCTTAATTAAGTTTAACACGCAAGTTACCCTTGGAAATCCTGATGCCATTCATATTTTCATTTCTTTGTAGATATTTTGTCTGTCTATCTGTCTGTCTCTCTCTGCTACACATTATTCTATTGTGTGAATGTACCCTAGTTTATTTGATCAGTCTCCTAGAAATGGGTGGATACATAAGTTATTTGTAATATTTTATAATCACAAACAATGCTGCAATATATAACATCTTATATATGTATTTTCAAATTATTGGAGGTATATATAACTTTACAGAAAATTTCTAGAACTGGTACTGCTGAGTCCAGGGTAAACTTATGTGTAGTTTTGTTGGATATTACAAAATTCCCCTCCCTGAATGTTGTACTCATTTTCATTCACACCAGGAATGTTTTACAGTACCTATTTGTCCGCAGCCTTACAAACAATGTGTTTTTATATTTAAATTTTTTTGTCGACCTGATATGTAAGAAATAGTATCTCAGCATAGTTTTGACTTGATTTTTTAAAATTATGAGTAAGCTTGAACATTTTTTGTGTGTGAAATGTCTGTTCATATTTTTTATCCATTTTACTCTTGGGTTCTTTGGTCACTTATCCTTCAATTAACTCCTTAGCTGTGATATATGTTGCAAATATTTTCTCCAAGTTTGTCATTCATTGTTTAACTTTGCTTACGGGCTTTCGTTTGTTGTTTTCATCATGCAAATATTTTTAAAAACATAGTTAAATTGATGCATCTTTTCTTTTATTGCACCTATATTTTGAGAGAGAGTTTAAAAGCCTTCCTTATATCTAGCTTATAGAGAAATTCACCCATATTTGCTTCTAATAAATGTATGTTTCTGTTTTTACATCTCTGCTCTTTTTGTAGTTTATTCTTATAAATGACAAGTATATGAATCTAATTTTATCCTTTTTACTATCCAGTTGTCCCAGCATCATTTTTTAAAAATGTCTATCTTTTACCCAATAATTTGAGATGCCACCTTTATAATACACTGTAACTCCAAGTGTATTTGGGTCTGTTTTCTTTTCGACACCACTGGTCCATCTGTCCAGTCTATTTATGTACTAGTACTTGGAGTGTGTTAATAATAGAGGTTTTATACTTTGTTTTCATATCTGAAAGGGCTAGTCCCCTTATCACTGTTCTTTTTTCATGTTTTCATAAGTACTCCTGCACACTCATATGAACTTTAATATCCACTTGTATAGCTCCATTGAAGATCGTTGGTATTATTGGGATTGAATTACATTTATGAATTCACGTAAAGGGAACTGACGTCTTTAAAACATTGAGTCATCCTATCCAAGACTGAGCTGTGTACTTCCATTTAAGTCTCATTTTTTGTCTTTTTGGGGAATGTTTGTTTCATATTTCTTATTCCATTTTTGTTAGGCATTTTTTTTTTTTTTTTTTTTTGACGGGATCTCGCTCTGTGGCCCTGGCTGGAGTGCAGTGGCCAGATCTCAGCTCACTGCAAGCTCCACCTCCCAGGTTCCCGCCATTCTCTTGCCTCAGCCTCCCGAGTAGCTGGGACTACAGACGCCCGCCACCTCGCCCGGCTAGTTTTTTGTATTTTTTAGTAGAGACGGGGTTTCACCGTGTTAGCCAGGATGGTCTCGATCTCCTGACCTCGTGATCCGCCCGTCTGGGCCTCCCAAAGTGCTGGGATTACAGGCTTGAGCCACCGCGCCCGGCCTTTGTTAGGCATTTTATCTTCTTTATTGATATTATAAGTGAGTTTTCTACTGTTATATCATCTAACTGGTTATTGTTCATATATATGAAGTATTGATTATCATATGTTTTCTATTTTTCTAATTTACTGAATTTTTTAGTTATTTGAGTTAGTTTTATCATTGATTTTCTTTTTGAGGAAATTCCAAAGGCTTCTAGGTATACTATCATATTTTCCAAATATAGACTTTCACTTCCCTTTTCCTAATTATTTTGCCTCTAATTTATTTCTCTTTTCTAATTATATCAGCCAATACATTCAGTAAAATATTAAATAGTAGTGAAGATAGTGGTCCTTCTTGCCTTAATCCTGACTGTATTAAAAATACCACTAGTGTTTCTCCCTTAATGAAAGTATTGATTAATTCTTATTTCCTTGCAGATTTTCAATGGAAATCTTGTCAAATACCTTTTTCAGCATCCATGGAGAACATTAGATGATTTTCCATTTATAACTATTAATTTGGAGTGTGTATTTATGGATTTCCTAACATTGAACCAACCTTGCCTAACATTGAACCAACTTTGTTATTTATTCCTAAAATAAATTCCACTTTGTCATGATGTATTATTTTCTTAACTTGGTATGAGGTTCCTTTTGGTAGTATTTTATTTCATATTTTTGCATAGATATTCATAAATGATATTGTGAGAGGAGAGAAAGAGAAATCAAGTAGGCAGATAGGGCAAGGGTCCTCAGTAGAGTTCCCTTCCAACAAAAAGCAGCTTCTCTACTAACAAAAAGCAGCCCAAGAGGTCATTTCTCTTTCAGCAAAGAGCAGCCTGAGAAATCAGGCTGCAAACACAGATAAGGAAGGTAAATTAACACATAAAGGAGCCTCCTGTGTGACATATGGACATACAGTGGGTCCCAGTAAGCATAATCCTCTCCCTTCTTGGAAATGCTAAGACAAGGAGGCTTGCACAGGGGAAGGAGAATAGCAGGGGGAATGCCCCCACTGTGTTCCTCTCCACCTGGGCCACTCTAAAAGGAGAGAGAAGACTAAAGGATGCCTTTCTTTCCCCTCCCCTTCTTTCTAGATGGGTAACAAAGCATCTTCAGCCTGCTCTCCTCTTGAGTGCATTCTGAATCACTGGAACTCTTTGACCCTGGGACTGAAGAAAAAGTGGTTATATTCTTTTGCTCAAGGGTGTGGCCTTCTTACCAGCTTGGGGATGGACGAACCTGGCTTTGTGAGGGAAGTCTTTATTTTAATACTATCCAACAATTAATCTTTTCTGTAGATGAGATAGCAAATGGTCTGGGGTCCCCTATGTACAAGCTTTCTTTGCCCTGCAGACCAACTCTGACCTCTGCAAGTGATACACAATTGACCCAGCTCTTTTAGCAGTCATATCAGGCAGACCCACAGGGAATAATTTCCCAAAGCTAAGAAAACAAATTCCTGGGAAATCCTCTGAAACAACTTCTGAGTGTCACAGTCCCTCTTGTCCCCCTTATCTGGGGCTCCCTCCTCCAACTGTGCCATCGGCTCCTTCAGTTCTACCGCTTCCAAAACTCCCTACTTCCCCAGCTTTGCTTTAATCCCTGCAAGAAATGCCCAGTGGACATGGTGCCACAAGGGTGCAGGTTCCCTTCTCATTGCAGAACCTTAGACAAATAAAAGTAGACCAGGGTAGATTCTCTGATGACCCCAACAGATACATAGAGGCTTTCCAAAATCTAGACCAGGTGTATGACCTCACATCGAGAGATGTTATGTTACTCTTAAACCAAACCTTAACAGCTGCTGAGAGGCAGGCAGCTCTGTAGGCAGTAGAAAAAATTGGGGATGGACAGCATGTTTCCTATATCAGGCCAAAAAGGAAAAGAGGAAATAAGGAAGGCAAGGAAATTAAGGAACAACCATTCCCAGTAGGGAGAAAAGCAATACTCCTTGAAAACCTTGGCTGGGACCCTAGTGCCCCCACTGATGAACTGAAAAGGAAACACTTTTTAATACGCATATTGGAGGGCCTACAAAAAAACTAGGGCCAAACCTCTTAATTACTCTAAGCTCTCCATGATAGATGAGAGACCAGATGAGAATCCCTCAGCTTTTATGGGAAGACTGAGAGAGGCCTTAATGAAACAGAATTCCCTGTCTATTGACTCAGTTGAAAGACAGCCAATCCTAAAGGACAAGTTTATTACTCAGGCAGCACCTGATATTAGAAGAAAATTACAGAAACAGGCTATAGGACCAGATAGTACTCTGGAGAACTTCCTGAGGGTGGCCATCTTGGTCTTTTACAATAGGTATCAGGAGGAAGCCCAGGAGGAAGCACAGGAGAAGGACAGAGGCTCTGGTGACCACTATACAGGCCTGTAAAGTTCACGATCCACGAGGTGCATCCACTAATTGCTATCGGTGTGCCAAATCAGGGCACTTTGAGAAGGGGTGTCCAGGCAGAAAGAAGAAGTCACTTCTACCCTGTTCAGTGGGGACTACTGGAGGTCAGACTGCCCCCAGAGACATAGGCCACCAGGTCAAGAACCGGTCTCACAAATGGTCTGGCAAGCCTGACAGGTCCTGGGGCTCAGTTCCCCAGCTCCAGTGGCCCAAACTGTCATAACTGCCCAGGAGTCCCAGGTGATTCTGGAAATTGAAGGAAGGAGGGTGGACCTCCTTCCAGATGCTGGAGCCAGTCTACCTGTTCTCTTCAGTCCAGGCCTCCCCTCTTCCCATAGCACAACCATAAAGGGCATCTCAGGAAAGGTTCTAACCCAATATGTTTCTCAATCCTTTAGTTGTAGCTAGGGGAGCCTACTATTTACACATACCTTTTAAATCATGCCTGGAAGTCCCACTCCCTTACTAGGTAGAGATATTCTAGCTTTCATGGGAGCCAGCATCCTTACGGCCCTGAGACAAACTCTTTGTCTTCTCTTGGTGGAAACCAATACTAGCCTGGAGGTGTGGGCAAGCCAGGGAAAAATTAACGAGGCTATAACCACTATACAGGTCCAGATCCATCTTAAGGATCCCATTTCTTCTCCTAACCAAAGACAATATCCCCTAGAGCCAGAGCTAGAAAAGGGTTAGAGGTCATTGTTAATAATCTGACAAAGCAGGGCCTCCTCAAACCCTGCAACAGCCCCGGCAACACCCCAATATTAGGGTTGCAGAAACCCAATGGGGAAGGGACACTCGTTCAGGACCTCTGCCTCATTAACGAGACCATAGTCCCAATTCAGCCATTAGTCCCTAATCTCTATACTTTGCTAACCCAAATACCCGAGGAACCTAAATGGTTCACAGTGCTAGGCCTAAAGAATGCCTTTTTCTGCATATCACTACACTCTGACTCACATTATCTACCTGCCTTCAAAGATCCCTTTGGCCAGACTGCCCAGTTAACCTGGATGGTGCTGCCACAAGGGTTTTGGGACAGTCCTCAGTTGTTTGGACAAGCACTATGTAAAGACCTTTCTGAGTTATCTCATTCTCAAACTAAAGTCCTACAGTATGTAGATGACATTCTTCTCTGTGCCCCAACGGAGAAAGCCTCTCAGGAGGGCAGTGAGGCCCTTCTCAATTTCTTAGCTAATAGGGGATACAAAGTTTCAAATTGCAAGTCCCAGCTTTGCCAAACCTCAGTGAAGTGCCTGGGTTTAGTATTGTCTGAAGGGACCAGAGCACTGGGAAAAGAAAGGATTAAGCCCATTTCCTCCTTCCCCCTCCCTAAAACCCTCAAGCAACTAAGAAGACTTTGGGGGTATTACAGGATTTTGCAGGCTGTGGATACCTGAGTATGGGAAAATGGTTCATCCCTTATACCAACTAATAAAGGAAACCCAGGCAGCAAAGACTCATTCCCTAATTTGGGAACAAGAGGCAAAAAAGTCCTTTAATAAGTTTAAACAAGCCCTGCTTGAGTCATCAGCCCTTAGCTTTCTGATAGAGAAGGCATTCAGTCTTTATGTGTCAGAAAGAAAGGGAATGGCCCTGGGAGTTTTAATTCAGACCCAAGGGCCAGCTCAACAGCCAGTGGGTTACCTAAGTAAGGAACTGAACCTGGGAGCTAAAGGATGGCCAGCCTACCTCTGGGCAGTTGCAGCGGTAGCCCTCCTGGTGACAGAAGCCACCAAATTAACCCTGGGGAGTAGCTTAACCGTTTATACCCCACATAATGTGTGGGGAACAGGATTGCTGTTCTCTAACACATTGGCTAACAGCCACCTCCTTAAATACAAGGCTTTACTACTAGAGGGATCTGCAGTCCAACTAATGACTTGCCCTTGCCGGAATTCAGCTACCTTCCTCCCAGAGGAAACTGGAAAACTTGAACATGACCGTGAGCAAGTTGTGATACATATCTATGTAGCCAGGGAGGATCTCAGGGGAACTCCCCTAGAAAACCCAGACTGGACCCTCTTTACAGATGGGAGCTCCTTTGTGGAACAGAGAGTCCATAAGGCAGGATATGCAGTAGTCACCCAGAATAGTATCATTGAAAGTGCATCTCTCTCACCAGGCAAAAGCATTCAATTAGCTGAGCTGATAGCTCTTAAAAGCCGTCAGCTTTGATATGGTTTAGCTGTGTCCCCACCTAAATCTCACCTTGAATTCCCACATGTTGTGAAAGGGACCCGATGGGAGGTAATTGAATCATGGGGGCAAGTCTTTCCCATGCTGTTCTCATGATGGTGAATAAGTCTGAAGAGATCTGATGGTTTTATAAAGAAGATATCCCCTGCAAAAGCTCTCTCACTTTGCCTGCTGCCATCCATGTAAGGTATGACTTGCTCCTCCTTGCCTTCCACCATGATTATGAGGCCTACCTAGTCATGTGTAACTGTAAGTCCATTAAACCTCTTTGTTTTGTAAATTTCCCAGTCTCAGGTACATCTTTATCAGCAGCATGAGAACAGACTAATACAGTGTTTGAATTAAGCAAAGGAAAAACAGCTAACATTTATATTGATTCCAAATATGCCTTTCTTATCCTCCATGTTCACTCCACCATTTGGAAGAAGAGATACTTTCTCACTGCTAATGGGTCTCCCATAAAATACCATTAGGAAATTAACAGGCTGTTATCCTCAGATTTCCTTCCATGAGAAGTAGCAGTAATGCATTGTAAAGGACACCAGAAAGGAACAGATGAAATAGCTGAGGGAAACAAGTTAGTTGACCAGTCAGCAGGGCCAGCAGCATGAAAGGCTCAGGATACCAACACATTTGAAGCCCCTCTAATCTGGGAAGGCTCCATCAGGGGAATAAAGTCTCAATATTCCTCTGCATAAATAAAATGGTCCACCTCTCAGGGATACACTTTTCAGTCCTCAGGATGGTTGCAGTCAGAGAACAGCAAGCTCTACTTACCAGCATCCAACCGGTGGAAGGTCCTTAAAACCCTTCACCAAACTTTTCATCTAGGGAACAATAAAACTTATCAATCTGTCCTAAGATTATTCTCAGGGGAGAACCTGCTAAAAACAGTCAAGCAGGTTGTTACTGCTTGTGAAGTCTGTCTTAAAAACAACCCCCTCAACAGATGGCTTCTTCCCCCTGGAGCTCAAAGAATGGGAAGTTATCCAGGGGAGGACTTGCAAATAGACTTCACCCATATGCCAAAATCAAGGGGCACTCAATATCTCCCAGTGTAGGTGGATACCTTCACCAACTGGGTGGAAGCATTTCCATGTCGAACAGAAAGGGCTTCTGAGGTAGTAAGAGTATTAATCAATGAAGTAATTCCCTGCTTAGGACTCCCTAAATACCTGCAAAGCAACATTGGCCTTTCATTTAAAGCAGCTGTCACTCAGGGGGGTCTCAAAGGCACTAGACATAAAATATCATCTCCATTTTGTCTAGAGACCCCAGTCCTTGGGAAAGGTAGGAAAAAAATTACATTATCAAAAGACACCTCAGAAAGTTGTCTCAAGAGACTCATGTCCCTTGGACTACTCCCCTTCCCATGGCCTTACTATGGATAAGAAATACCTCTTCAAAGTTAGGTTTAAGCCCTTTTGGAATGTTGTATGAATGACCTTTTCTTACACACAATTTCTTATTAGATCAGGAAAGCTCTGAATTGGTCAAATATGTAACTTCCCTGGCTCACTTCCAACGGGAATGAATACAGCTGACAGAGGCCCAATTACAGGAAATAGGACCACCTTTATTTAATCTGGGAGGCTTAGTACTTGTCAAGGTTCTCCCTTCATTCCCTTTCTCTAGACCCTAGTTGACAAGGACCTTATACTATTCCTCTCTCCACCCCCTTGGCTGTAAAAGTTGCAGGAATTGACTCTTGGATTCATCACACTCAAGTCAAAGCCTGGAAAGCTGAGGGAGAAGCCTCAGACAATCCAGAAGAACACTCTGAATATCACTGCAAAGAAATAGGGGAATCTTAAATTGAAAATCACCAAAGATAAGTAAATGAGTGAGGGCTACTCATCCTACTCAGTTCCACCCCTACCTTACCAGATATTTTCAATCATATCTGCCTTTCCTCTTGAAATTACTCCATAGATCTCCAAAGGGAAATTCTACATCTTAGTGAGCAAAATTTTAGATGGAAATTATTTACTACACTGTATCTGTGGATTTGCTAGACTTACCCTTCTATTTGCAATAGGACTATACACTGCGGTACCCTCCGAGTGGAATTTTGGACAAAGGGCCGCAATTGCTGTAGTATATTATTTGATTGTTTTCCTTATAGTGGGTCTTTCTCTTTCTCAAAATGACCACCCACAGCCTGTATATATTAAGATTAGCCTTATCATGCTACCAGGTTTTGTTGCACCCCTCCAACAATTAATAAACTCAAGGTACCTTTTAAAAACTTTAAATTTAGCACAGAAGTTGTTAAACAACACCATCCCAACTTTGAAAATGGACTGCTGGCTTTGCCTATCATCCTCATCTCAATACGTTGCCATCCCAGTCCCAGCCCAATAGTGGGCCCTTAATAAGATCAACCCAAATATAAGAGGGAGTCCCCTTCGGGTTAATGAAGTTCCAAATTGATGAGATGACAAGGGTCACACTAACAGGTCAAGCTGTAAACCTTTTCTAGTCCTATCAGGGCAATCTTTCTGGGGTTGCATCCCCCCAGAAACCCATCTGGGGCTCAATATCAACAAACACAGAACTAAAAAATTCCAAGCACCACTTTGCATTAGGGGAAGCCAAATTTTGCTCAGGACCTGAGAACCTTAAAAAAACTCAGTGCAACTACATCTTAGAGATTAACCCCTCCCTCACATGACCATATAAACTACATGGTTACCCAGACTGCACCATTCAGACCTGTATGCTTCTTGGGGAAGCCATCCATAAATAAGGGGACTTTGAAGGATGTGCAATCTGGATATCGAGTAAATAGACCCACTAGCTGTGTTCATATTTTCCTGTGGGAAGATTGTACTGCCCCTGAGGAGTCTAAGTGCCTGTTAATCCCTCAGTATGAAAAAGCTCCTGAGTGGCTGCTAATGGATATCAGATGCAACTACCTACACTGGGGAAACAAAACTGTTGGGGTAAAACAGGATCTTTCCCAGGGCCCTTTCCAACCTTTAACTAGGGTCACCTTGGCAGGTACCCTAACCACCTGGGAAAGTGAGAATGGCAAACGAACCTATATGTTCTCCATATAAAATAATTTCTGCCTCAAAAAACAGGGAATCTTCTTCCTGTGTGGAACCAACTCCTACCTATTTCACCAGCCAATTGGACTAGAACCTGTAGCTTCTTTACCTGGCTCCTGAAATTAATATAACCCCACAACAACCAATCCCTTATTATACCTTTAACTACAACAGTCAAGCATAAATGACCTATCCAGGTCATACCTCTTTTGGTAGGGTTGGGAATCACCACAAGTATAGGGACAGGGGTTGTAGGACTTGCAACTTCTCTTTCCTACTATGAGGACTTGTCCAAAGATTTTACAGAAAGTTTAAAGGACATGGCCTGAACCATGGATACAAAATCAAATAGACTCCCTGGCAGCAGTTGCTCTACAAAATAGGAGGGGACTAGACCTCTTAGCTGTTGAAAAGGGTGGTTTATGTCTCTTTCTAAAGGAAGAATGCTGTTTCTATGTCCACAAATAGGGATAGTAAGGGATGCCACCTGAAAATTAGCCAATTGGGCCTCTAAGATATGATAATGACTGTCTGAGTCATGGGCTCTTGGTCTAAATGGCTGAATTTGGGATCATGGCTCCTCCCTTGGCAGGCCTGCTGTTAATAATTGTACTAGCTTTAACCTTTGGACCATGTTTGTTAAATCTAACCAGATTCACCTCTTTTTGCCTAGAAGCTATCAAACTCCAAATGGTGCTACAAATGGAGACACACACGAACACACCATGGTTCTGAGGACCTTAGATCGACCTCAGGAGGAACCCTAGCTGCTGTTTTCCCACTCAAAGACCTCCTCCAGCAGGAAGTAGCTAGACAAGTCATCAACCAAACCCCATAACAGCAGTTAGGGTCTCTACTCCTGAGGGGGTAATATGAGAGGAGAGAGAGAGAAATCAACTAGGCAGGTCAGGCAAGGGTCCTCAGTAGAATTCCCTTCTAACAAAAAGCATCTTCTCTTGTAACAAAAAGCAGCCCAAGAGGTCATTTCTCTTTCAGCAAAGAGTAGCCTGAGAGATCAAGCTGCAAACACAAATAAGGAAGGTAGGCTCTAACACAGAAAGAGGCCTCCTGTGTTACCTACAGACATACAGTGGACCCCAGTAAGTACAGTCCTCTCTGTTCTTGGAAATGCTCAGACAAGGAGGCTTGCACAGGAGGAATGTATTGAGCAGCACCAATAAGAAGAGGCACACTGTTGGGAGGCTGATCTGGGCAGATCACAATGTCAGGATTTTTTTTTTTTTTTTTTTTTTTGAGACGGAGTCTTGCTGTGTCTCCTGGGCTGGAGTGCAGTGGCCGGATCTCAGCTCACTGCAAGCTCCGCCTCCCGGGTTCACGCCATTCTCCTGCCTCAGCCTCCGGAGTAGCTGGGACTACAGGTGCCCGCCACCTCGCCCGGCTAGTTTTTTGTATTTTTAGTAGAGACGGGGTTTCACCGTGTTAGCCAGGATGGTCTCGATCTCCTGACCTCATGATCCACCCGTCTCGGCCTCCCAAAGTGCTGGGATTACAGGCTTGAGCCACCGCGCCCGGCCTACAATGTCAGGATATTAAGATCATCCTGGCCATCATGGTGAAACCCCTTCTCTACTAAAAATACAAAAATTAGCTAGGCATGGTGGCACACACCTGTAATCCCAGCTACTCAGGAGGCTGAGGCAGGAGAATGGCTTGAACCTGGGAGGCAGAGGTTGCAGTGAGCCGAGATTGCGTCACTGCACTCCAGCCTGGAGACAGAGGGAGACCTTGTCTCATGCGCATGTCTCTCTCTATTTTACACATGCGCACTGGGAAGAGATAAGCCACATAGAGTAACTCAGGCTAAGAAACCCACACGTGCACTAGAAAGGATGGGGTGGGGACTCAGAAATTCATGCCTTATGTAAATGAATGCACCCCTCCCCACCAGCTTGTCTATAAACACTCTTTTATTTCACTGTAAAACAGCAACCCATCTTTCTGGGACCCCTCTCTGTTCGAGAGAGCTTTCTTCCTTTCACTTATTAAACATCTGCTCTAACTTCACCTTTGGAGTGTCCACATCCTTGATTTCCTTGGCTGTGAGGCCAAAACCTTTGGGTGACCCTTCAGACAATGAGGCCAGTTTCAATGTTTTTTTTTTTTTTTTTTCTTTAATTTAATTTATTTATTATTTATTTATTTATTTATTTTGAGATGGAGTTTTGCTCTGTCACCTAGGCTGGAGTGCAATAGCATGATCTCGGCTCACTGCAACCTCCGCCTCCTAGGTTCAAGTGATTCTTCTGTCTCAGCCTCTGGAGTAGCTGGGATTATAGGCATGGACAAGCATGCCTGGCTAATATTTGTATTTTTTGTAGATACAGGGTTTCACCATGTTTACCAGGCTGGTCTCAAACTCCTGGGTTCAAGTGATCCACCTGCCTCGGCCTCCCAAAGTGCTGGGATTACAGGCGTGAGCCACCATGCCCAGCCTTAATATTCTGCTTTGTTGTAGAGTCTACAAAACAGGTGTCAGTGTAAATCTTTCACCATAAAAATGATTTGGAAGTTCTCCTTTATTTTCACTGCTGTAGAATGATTTATGTAACATTGGGGTCATCTGGTTTTGAAGGTTTAGTAGAATTCCTCATGAAACTATCTGGGGCTAGTGCTCTTTTGTGAGAGAGTTTCTTGATGACTTTTTGTGTTTCTTCTAATTGGAATGATTTTGGTAAATTGTATTTTCCTAGAAAATTATACATTCAAATTTATCTGCATAGAAGTTTAAAGTTTCATATGCTTTTTCTTTTTTTTTTTGAGACTGAGTCTCTCTCTCGCCCAGGCTGGAGTGCAGTGGCATGATCTCAGCTCACTGCAAGCTCCACCTCCCAGGTTCACACCATTCTTCTGCCTCAGCCTCCCGAGTAGCTGGGACTACAGGCACGTGCCACCACGCCCGGCTAATTTTTTTTTGTATTTTTAGTAGAGACAGAATTTCACCATGTTAGCCAGGATGGTCTCAATCTCCTGACCTCGTGATCCGCCCGCCTCAGCCTTCCAACGTGCTGGGATTACAGGCATGAGCCTTCGCACCCGGCCTGATATTTTTAAAAGTTTATTTCAATGATTTCTTTCCTCTTGTCAGTTCTTATTTTGTGTATTTGTGGTTTGTTTTCCATCTTAGCTATTGTTCATCTATTTTGTTAACTTTTTTCAAGGAAACAAATTTTCATTAATTATATTATAATTAGTTTTGTTACTTTTACCTTCATTACTTCTTTGTGTTTTCTCTTTTTTTATGACTTGAACTGTTAGAGAAAATTGTTCTTTTTTTTGCCTTTCTTTCCTGTTCTTTTTCTAGATTTTTGAATGAGGATTTTAATTCACTTATTTTCATCCTTTTGCTTTTATTATTATCAGTTTTTAAAGCTATGAATTTCCTCTGATCACTTTTTTTTTTTTTTTTTTTTTGGTGAGACGGAGTCTCGCTCTGTCGCCCAGGCTGGAGTGCAGTGGCTGGATCTCAGCTCACTGCAAGCTCCGCCTCCCAGGTTTACGCCATTCTCTTGCCTTAGCCTCCCGAGTAGCTGGGACTACAGGTGCCCGCCACCACGCCTGGCTAACTTTTTGTATGTTTTTTAGTAGAGACGGGGTTTCACCGTGTTAGCCAGGATAGTCTCGATCTCCTGACCTTGTGATCCGCCTGTCTCGGCCTCCCAAAGTGCTGGGATTACAGACTTGAGCCACTGCGCCCGGCCCACATTTTAAAGTATATTCTATACATTCTGGAAATGTAGTGCTGTCATTAGCATTACTTTTTTAAAACTCTGTAACTTTTAATAAAACGTTTTTTATTTCTATGTGGAATAAAAATCAGGAATATGCCAGAAATAATTTTTTAATTTTTTCTGATTTTGTAATTAATTTCTAGTTTTATTACATGTTATCAAAGGATAATGTTAAACACAGATGAGCCAGTTGCTAAAAATTAAATTTAAAGATAGGAAAACACAGATATTAAGAAATACATGAATACAAATATAACCAACAGGACAAACTACAAAATACAAACCTTCCTCACCTTCCCTAGCTGTACCTGAACATTGCCCTTATTCTTCCTTGGTCAGCACGGACATGGCTCCTTTCTTTCTTTTTTTTTTTTTTAAGACAGAATCTCACGCTGTCACCCAGGCTGTCACCCAGGCTGGGGTACAGTGGCAAAATCTCGGCTCACTGAAGCCCCCGCCTCCTGAGTTCAAGTGATTCTCATACCTCAGCCGCCTGAGTATCTGGAATTACAGGCGCATGTCACCACACCTGGCTAATTTTTGTATTCTTAATAGAGATGGAGTTTCACCATGTTGGCCAGGCTGGTCTCGAACTCCTGACCTCAAGCGATCCACCTGCTTTGGCCTCCCAAAGTGCTGGGATTACAGGCATGAGCCACCACACACAGCCAGCTTCCTTTGAAAATAACCAAAGAACATAAACTGACTACATTAGTTTTCTAGGGCTGTTATAACAAATTACCACTAACTGGGTGGCTTAAAACAATGGAAATTTATTCTTTCAGAGTTCTGGAGGCCAAAATCCAACAAGTCCAAAATTCAGGTGCCAGGGAGAAGCCAAGCTCCCTCAAAGACTCTGGAGGAGAATACTTCCTCCCCTTTCAGCTTCTAGCAGCTCCTGGATACCCTGGCTTGTAGCCCCAGCACTCCCATCCCTGCCTCCTTCTCCCCATGGCCTTCTTTCCCATGTTTCTGTGTCTGTGTCTCAAATCTCCCTCTCGTTTCCCTTTTAAAGACACCGGTTACTAGATTTAGGGCTTATCATAAATCCAGTATGATCTCAAGATCATTAATTTCATTTCATTTTGCAAAGTCCCTATTTCCAAAGAAAGTCATATTCACAGGCACCGGGGGTTACAGCTTGGACATTTTATGGGGACACAATTCAATCCACTGCATGAATCACTCACATGCCAACAATGGTGCTAAGCCATTTACATGAACAGGTCCATTTGGCACTCATAAAACATCAGATACTACTATTATTTTACCCATTTACAAACGAGAAAACTAAAGTTCGACTAGAGATTGAGTTACTTGCTCAAGATTTCGCTTCTAATAATGCAAAGACTTGGAAATCAGACCCAGGCAGGCTGACTCCAGAGCTGTCACCCTACATCATGACCCTATACCTCATCTTTTACACACCAGGCTTTGTGGAACTGCTACATCTAAGGGAGAAGAGCAGAGGAACGCCAGGCCTCATTTGGGAAACCATGGACTAGAGTGTAAAAGGGGGAGAGGCCAGGGAACCTTTTCCCTATTCCTTTATCTTCCACCTCCTCCATGCTGTCTTCAGACTTTTAGTACCTCTAATTGGTCTCTCCAGATTCCAAGTAAGGTGTGCTGTCTAGTTTGGGGCCCCATACATATTTTAGTCAGGCTTGTCTTTATTGTGAAGATCAGAGACCCACACAGTATAATTCTGTTCAAGGGTCTGCTACGCTCAGGGGATGACAGGCACATAAGGAAACAGCAATCAGACGGGAGCTCAAGAATAAAAACTGCAGCACAGTAGGGCATCATGAGAATTCCAGGTGGGAGTCGTCTGGTCCTGAGGCAACTTGAGAGACGATGGTTCTCCTGGACCTCCCTCGTGGGCCACTGGTCTGTGGCTTTTCTCTCTGCTCCATTTGGTACTAACTAGCTCCCCTTGCTCCCTCATGATTTGGCCCCCTCATTGGCTTGCACCCTGCTTTAGCTGGCATGGCCTCAGTTTCCCCTGTTGCTCACTGCCCTATCTCCTTGGTATTTCTTAGTTTAGATTATTGGGAGAGAGAGTCTGCACAGTCCAGCCCCTTTCCTCTGGCAATTCAGACTGACTGCCTTAAGCCATGTGCCCATCCTGCCCAGCCAGCCACAGTGAGGGGGAGGGCAGCATGTGTGGGCCAGTGATGCACCATATGGGCCAGTGAAGCAGGTGTCCTCACAGGTACTGTGGATGTAGTAGTCATTTTAAGAAATGGCCCTTCTACGGATCATTTGAGGTCATGAGTTTGAGACCAGCCTGGCCAACATGGTGAAGCTCTGTCTCTACTAAAATACAAAAGTTAGCCAGGCGTGGTAGTACATGCCTGTAATCCCAGCTGCTCATGAGACGGAGGCAGGAGAATCGCTTGAACCTGGGAGGCGGAGGTTGCAGTGAGCTGAGATCGTGCCACTGCACTCCAGCCTGGGTGACAGAGTGAGACTCTGTCTCAAAAAAAAAAAAAAAAGAAAAAGAAAAAAAGAAAGAAATGGCCCTTCCAGTATAGCATCTCCACTCCATTCACTCACCCTCACCCCATGTGCAAACATAAACCACATTTTACCCACTGTGATGTTCCCTCAAGATGAAGCATAAAGTGGGTTGGGGGTGGGGCATGGTGGCTCAGGCCTATAATCCTAGCACTTTGGGAAGCTGAGGGGGAAGGATTACTTGAAACCAGGAATTCAAGACAAGCCTGGGCAACAAAGTGAGACTCCATCTGCACAAAGAATACAAAAGTTTTAAAAAATGGTCCTGGTGTGGTGGTGCACACCTGCACTCCCAGCTATTCTAAAGCCTGAGGCAGGAGGATCGCTTGGGCCTAGGAGTTTGAGGTTGCAGCGAACTGTGATCACATCCCTGCACTCCTGCCTGGGTGACAGAGCAAGGCTTTTTTTTTTCTTTTTCTTTTTCTTTTTCCTTTTCTTTTTCTTTTCTT
>NC_045451.1:46269594-46361438 GCF_002776525.5 Piliocolobus tephrosceles | reverse complement strand
TTTTTTTTTTTTTTTTTTTTTTTTTTTTTTTTTTTTTTTTTGAGATGTGGTCTTGTTTTGTTGCCCAGGCTACAGTGCAGTGGCACAATCTTGGTTCGCTGCAACCTCCTCTTCCCGGGTTCAAGCAATTATCCTGCCTCAGCCTCCTCCCAAGTAGCTGGGACTACAGGCACATGCCACCATGCCGAGCTAATTTGTTGTATTTTTAGTAGAGATGGGGTTTCACCCTGTTGGCCAGGCTGGTCTTGAATTCCTGACATCGAGTGACTCACCACGTCAGCCTCCCAAAGTGCTGGGGTCATAGGAGTGAGCCACTGCACCCGGCCCCTCCATCTCTAAAATAAAGAAATTTAAAAATTATTTAAAAAATTATGTTAGTGGTTTGAGCTCCTGCCCTGTGAGAGTCTAAGAATCCCTAGGCTGCCTAATATCTGGTTTTTTGGCCATAATGCTAGGATAAGCTGAGTCCCATTGCTGCACAGTTTACAGCCCACCTAACTCTAACCCATCACTGACTCATTTTGGTTCTTGTTCTAAGACTATTCCTGTCCTGTGTACAGATCTGCATGGAGCTTGTACTACTTTTCTGTTGTTGCTGTAGCAAACTATCACAAGCGTAGTGGCTTAAAACAATTACAAATGTATTATCTTAGCATTCTGCAGGTTGTAAGTCCAATACAGACCTCACTTTGACACCTTAAAATCAAGGTGTGAGCAGGGCTGTGTTCCTTACTGGAGACTCTTGCAGAGAATCTGTTCCTTGCCTTTTTTTTTTTTTTTTTTTTTTTTTTTTTTTGAGACGGAGTCTTGCTCTGTCGCCCGGGCTGGAGTGCTGTGGCCGGATCTCAGCTCACTGCAAGTTCCGCCTCCCGCGTTTACGCCATTCTCCTGCCTCAGCCTCCCGAGTAGCTGGGACTACAGGCGCCCGCCACCTCGCCCGGCTCGTTTTTTGTATTTTTAGTAGAGACGGGGTTTCACCGTGTTAGCCAGGATGGTCTTGATCTCCTGACCTCGTGATCCGCCCGTCTCGGCCTCCCAAAGTGCTGGGATTACAGGCTTGAGCCACCGCGCCCGGCTGTTCCTTGCCTTTTGCAGCTTCTAGAGGCCACCTGCTTGTGCTCCCTTCCTCCACCTTCAACAGTATGTTGAGTTTTTCCACATCATATCACTCTGACCTCTTCTGCCTTACTTCTTCACTTTTAAGGAACCTGGATAGTCCATGATGCTCTTCCTATCTTAAACTTGGCTAGTTGGTGATCTTAAGTCCAACTCTGGCCTTAACTCCTCTTTGCCATGTAATATATTCACAGGGTCCTGGGATTAGAATGTGGACATCTTTGGGGAACCATTATTCTGCCTACTACAGAGCTCAGCAAACATTTAATAAGGTTCTGCCATATGTAAGGAACTGTGATGAGGCATTATCATGCTCCAAAGTAGAGATTGAGTAGAAAGACCAAGGTCCTCTAGACAATACATGAACTTATTTAGATCTTCACTCACACAACACACACACACACACACACACACATACACACACACACACACACACACCATAAATCACAGGTTAGGAATCAGGGATTCAGTATACAAGTTATCCAAAGCACAGTGGGAGTAAAGACCAGCTTTAAGGAGATGGCTTTACTTGGATTCTGTGATCTGGAACCTCATGACTTTTAAAAGGCAATTTCAATGGAGCAATTGTGATGCTAGTAAATGTCACAGATAGAAGGATTGAAAAGGAGGCAAGAAAACCAAAGTTCAGTGAGCATCACTTACAGTCAGAAATTTACCAAAGAAAGAAGGAAACAGAACTGGAGTTAGACTGTTTGCTTCCTTTTGACATTTCCAAGATCATGGCCCCACAATATATTTGACCTGGAACCTCAGAACACTCCTGGATGAGATGTTCACTGGAACCAGAGCATGGCAGGAAAGATGACAGCTACCTGACTGCACAGGTGACAGGTGCCTCTCCTACACTCTTACGGTATATGACGCTCACCTGAACCACTTCTGCAGAAAGGACTTATGGTGCTGCTGCAGGTATCATTCAGGGTCTCAGCAGTCAAGAGATGGCTGCTCAAAGGGGCTACTGAAGAGAGTTTAAAGAAGGGACTATTTTCAAAGGGGAAGGGAGGGTTAGGGAAAATGAAAGGCATGAGAAACACTGAGGAATATCATTAGACCCCTAAGCCCACAGGGGAAAGGGGCAGGCAGGAGCTGTTATTGGAAGAACCCAGTGAGAGCTGTGGTCTCAGGACAGGGTCTGCTGATGACAGCTGTGTGGCCAGGCCCTGGGTGAAGAATAACTATCTCCTCCTCTTTCATGCCATCCTCCTCTGATCTGCTGCTGGTGCCTCCATGGCTGCTGTACTCCAAAGCCAGAGGACAAGAACCCATGTTGGCTGCAGACCCTAGAAGTCAGCCTTTGAGGGCACAGAAGGGACAGAGGGTAGAGCAAACAGAAAATATCCAGCCACTACCTGCCTCTCGTTTACCCCTTTTCCCAGCTCTTTTCCCAGCAGTTCTAGAAATGGCTGGATCAGGTAAAGCTCTTTGCAGGGATAGCAGAGAGTTTCAGTCGCCATAACTAGAGGCCAGGGGTCAACAGCTAAGGGAAGAAGCTTCAAGAGAAAAGAGAAAGAAAGGCAATGGAGGTTGGGCACAGTGGCTCACACAGGTAATCCCAGCACTTTGGGAGGCCGAGGCATGCGGATCGCTTTAGCCCAGGAGTTTGAGACCAGGCTGGGCAACACAGTGAAACCCTATCTGTACAAAAATTAGCCAAGCATGGTGGCATGCACCTGTGGTCCCAGCTACTTGGGAGGCTAAGGCAGGAGGATCACTGAGCCTGGGAGGTCGAGGCTGCAGTAAGCTGTGATCACACCACTGCACTCCAACCTGTGTGACAGAACAAGACCCAGTCTCAAACAAAGAAACAAACAGGTAGACAAACAAACAAAGCAAATAAAGAAAGGCAATGGAAAGGGAGAAAAGAGATGCCCCAGGCAGGGTTGGGAGGCAGAGAGTAATGCAGTGGAGGAGACTCTCTGCTGTCACACTATCGCAGGGCTAAGCTCTGAGGCTTTGTTTAAAAATCGGTGCATTGAGCTGTTTACCCACTTTGAGCACATTCAACAGCCCTACATCTGTCATTAGTTTGGATGTGCTCATGGAACCATCCATGCTGCTCCTGGATGTTATATTAAAGCACTTTTTGATTACCACATTTTCCAAGGCAGAGAAAGCCTAATCTGAATGCAGTTTTAAAACCAACAGCAATCAGCAGAGATTCATCAATTAGCATTCGGCATTAAGCAATGCAGAACATTTTCCAAGGCTCTAAGGGCCTCTCCACACCTGAACATTTTTACAAGGTTCATTCTCTCCTGTTTGAATAATATTCGGGGATCTTGACTTGCAGTCTTAACTGACAGATAGTTTTTCTCAGCTGCCAAAAGAATAACCAATTTTCTACCGTAGCCTCTTTCTAACTCAAACAGTACAGCTTCAACAAAGCTCTTTACTCTGCTACACAATTTTTTTTTCAAAGAAAAAAAGTAGCTCTGCTTCAAACCACTAATCATAATTGATTATAACAATGCTTCCCAGGAAGCAGAGTTCTTGCTGTAATTAACTGCTGAGGAGCAGGAAGGAGCAACTGTTTATTTAGTTTCAATCTACTTGTTCAGAATTTGTCACCCATTGAAACTTAACTCACAATCAGATTTAAATTCAAAATGCTACGGAGGCATTGTCAACTTTGGGCTAAATATTTCCTAGTTATTTTCTCTCTTTCTTTCAAGAATTTTATTTATGTTATGTCTGCCCTTTTTTCTAATTGAAGGGGGAAAAGTTTATCCTAAAATGTTAACATATTTGTGCCTTTTCCATGAGGTTGAAGTGTACGACTCTTGGACATCAGAGATATTTTCAAATGCTAGGTTGTGAGAATTCGGAAATGTGACGCTCTGCCGGGCACTCCTTCATCAAGTATCAAAATGAAGAGTCCTCTTGTTCCATAGTCATACTACTGAGTTTTGTACTGATCCTCAGTTTCCTTATTTATACAATGGGGATGATGATATATAGCTTACACAAGTGTGAAGATTGAGTATAATCTAAGCACTTGGCACAGGACTTGGCATATAGGAAGCAGTTCTTACTTTTATTCTTTACCAGCTAGGGACAGACAACATGACAAACAGCGAAGTGGGTGAGAGAGTAAAGTATTTTTGCTTACGGCTGATCTCTGAGTCCATAATGGGAACTGCCTACAAATAAACAGCAAAGCATGACAGTCTCTAAGCAGGCCAGACTTCTGAAATCCTCAATGCTTAATTCACAATGCAGTCACCAGAACTAAATGGTTTTAAATTACTGGAGTCTCAAGTGGCTGGGATGACAAATACATCATCCAGTCACCTTCTTAGCTGCTCCTGACTTTCAGATCATTTTGTACCATGGACTGAGATTTCCTTCTTCCAAAGGAAGGAAGGGATTTGGTTCCTGGCCTTCTCTGGTGTGAATTCATGAGACTATAAAGTTCTGAAAATTCCCGGCAAGAAAGTAGCTTCATAACGATATATTTCACCTATAGTGATTAAGATGTCACTTCTAGCAGCTGAAAATGTTGTTATATAGAGATCTAATTCGGTGACACCTAACAATATGAAAATGGCAACACACAAACCTTTCTGATGCATTTCATTTTTTGTGGATGCAATTCATAGTTTAATTGCCATCTATAATGGGAAAAAGCAATATGTGGTTATGGCAAAACACTAAAAACGAGAAAAAGCAATGTGTAGTGAAGAGTTAACTCAGCAGGTTTGGGCTGCTCAAACCCTGCACATTCTCAATCTTCAGGACCTGCCCTTGACCCAACTCTTGATTGATAACCTCTGAGCTTGTGGTGTATCCTGCCTGAAGCCTGAAGCCCTGGGTGACACTAGATAGTGTGTGCTCACAATGTGATTTATGGTAAACAACTGTTTCTCTGTGCCTGAGACTTTCGGCCACACTGTATCAGCTTCACCTCTGGAATGCTGGGTTCTGAGTGGCTGAGGTCAGGCATACAGGTGCTGTATGCTTATGTGACTGTTCTCCCGAATACCAATACTCAGGTGAGTTTCCCTGGTGGACTACACTTTGCACATGTCACATTGTTGCTGGGAAAATTAAGCACTATCTGTGTGACTTCACTGGGTAAGGAAAACTAGAAGCATTCCCTAGTTTTTCCTAGACTCCATCCTCTGTGCCTTTTCCCTTTGCTGATTTTAATCTGTATTCTTTTGCTGTAATAAACTGTAACTGTTAGTATAACAGCTTTTCTGAGTCCTACCAGTGAGACATAGAACCTGAAGATGCTCTTGGGAACCCTCAGTGCAAGCATAAAAAATAACCACCACCTATTATCCTACTTCTAAAGATAATCTTTTCCTTAAAAATATATATGTATATATGTATGTGTATATATTCTATACGCTCAAACACTTTTGTTTATGGAAAATGGATCATACTACATACTCTGTTTAGTAATCTTTTCTCAGTTAATATATAATGAACAAATTTTTATGCCCTTAAATATTGAAATATTATTTGCACACCATTCCATTGTATAGATTTTGGTGCATTTATTTAATCGGTCGTCTACTGACAGTCATATGGGTTCTTTATCTCTTTTTTGGCATTATTAACAATGTTCCAATAAACACTCTTGTACATAGTCTCTTTGTAAGCTCATCTAATTGTAATACAGGGGCTGTAATAAATATTAAATATTAAAAGCTTTGGTGACAATTACTTGAAGTGATTAATAAGCTGTGTTAAAACAGGTGAAGTTTTCAGACTTCTACCCAGAAGAATCCTGATCTTTAAAATGATTGGCACTGGGCTAGACTCTGAATCCAGTAAATTTATGGAAACCAGGGTAGCCATCATTTATCAATATGTCCACCTCATGGGTTATTAGGTCCTAAAATATGCATTCTCCATTGGTCTTAAAGATTTATCCCATGAGTTTCCATTGAGATTTATTATAATCCATTTCCCAAAAGTTAGTGAGCTATTTAAAAAACAAAACTAAACAACCTGGCCTGGCCTAAAACCAGTAAGTTATAAGTTAAAAGAAAAAAAAATACACCAGTAGTTTAACTGCCTACGAGGATAAAACTTAACAATCTTCCACTAGTAGTTTAACTGCCTGCCAGAATAAAACTTAACAATTTTAGATAAAGACAACATAGCCCAGGATCTCTACAATGTATCATTCACAATGTCTAGCATACAGAAAAACTTACTAGAAAATGTGATCCATTACAAAATGTGATCCATAATAGAAAGCAAATTAAGCATACCCATTAATGACTCAGATATCAGAATTACCAGACAAGAATTTGGAAAGAAAAAAATAACAGACCAAAAAAAAAGACAAAAACAAATTAGTATAAATATGTTAAAGGAGTTAGAGGAAAAGATGTAAAATGAGTGAACAGAAGATGAAAAATTCCAAAAGAGAAAGAAGAACTCTTAAAAAGAATCAAATGGTTGTTTATAGAATTGAAAATTCAATATCTAAAATAAAGAATTCATTAGAGGGCTTAACTGAAAACTGAACACAGAAGAAGAAATGAACAGTAAAATCAGATAGGTCAGTAAAAACTATCCAAAATAAGTCACATAGAGAAAATAATAATAAGCAAAAACATCTGACCAAGCATGGTGGCTCTCGCATATATGTATGGAGTCCCAGAAGAAGAACACAGAATAGGGGAAAATATTTTGGAAACAATGAATAAAATTGTTCCAAAATTCATGAAACACATCAGTCTACAGACCCAAGAAGCTAAGTGTACCCCAAGCAGAAGAACCAAAGGAAACCACACTGTATACATTAGAGTCAAACTTCAGAAACCAAAGATAAAGAGAAAAATCTTAAAAGTAGCTGATGGGGGAAAAGGGACATGTTGCATTCAGGAGAACAATGTCAATAATAATTGATGTGGTGGTTTATTTTAGATGTCAATCTGACTGGATTAAGGGATACCCAGATGACTGGTAAAGTATTATTTCTGGGCATGTCTCTAAAGCTGTTTCCAGGAGAGAGTGGCATTTGAATCAGTGAACTGAGGAAAGAAGATCTACTTAAGGTGGATGGGCAACATCCAATTGGTTGAAGGGCCATAGAATAAAAAGGCAGAGGAGCTGGGCGCGGAGGCTGATGCCTGTAATCCCAGCACTTTGGGAGGCTGAGGCGGGCAGATCACGAGGTCAAGAGATCGAGACCATCCTGGCTAACACTGTGAAATCCCATCTCTACTAAAAAATACAAAAAATGGCCGGGCGCGGTGGCTCAAGCCTGTAATCCCAGCACTTTGGGAGGCCGAGACGGGCGGATCACGAGGTCAGGAGTTCGAGACCATCCTGGCTAACACGGTGAAACCCTGTCTCTACTAAAAAAATACAAAAACCTAGCCGGGCGAGGTGGCTGGTGCCTGTAGTCCCAGCTACTTGGGAGGCTGAGGCAGGAGAATGGCGTAAACCCGGGAGGCGGAGCTTGCAGTGAGCTGAGATCCGGCCACTGCACTCCAGCCTGGGCGACAGAGCCAGACTCCCTCTCAAAAAAAAAAAAAATACAAAAAATACAAAAAATTAGCCAGGCATGGTGGTGGGCGCCTGTAGTGCCAGCTACTCGGGAGGCTGAGGCAGGAGAATGGAGTGAACCCAGGAGGCAGAACTTGCAGTGAGCGAAGATCATGCCACTGCACTCCAGCCTGGGCAACACAGCTAGACTCTGTCTAAAAAAAAAAAAAAAAGAATGAAAAAGCAGAAGAAAGGCGAATTCCTCCCTCCCCCCACCACTCTCGCTCTCTCTCCCCTGGAGCTGGGTCACCCTTCTTCTCCTGCCCTTGGACATCAGAACTCTAGGTTTTCCAGCCTTTGGACTCTGGGACTTGTACCAGCAGCCCCCTTAGACCTCTGGCCTCAGATTGAGTGTTACACTATTAGCTTCCCCGGATCTGAGGCATTCAGACTAGGTAGGACTGAGCCACTTTACTGGCTTCCCTAGGTCTCCAGCTTGTAGATGGTCCATCATAGGACTTCACAGGCTCACAAAATCACGTAATCTATAATAAAGCCTCTCTCATATATCTATGCCTATCTACATATCTATCTCTCTATCTCCTATTGGTTCTGTCTCTTTGGAAAACTCTGACTAATACAACTGACACCTCATCAAAAATGATGCAAACCAGAAGACAGTAGAATGTCATTTCTTAAGCACTAAAATACTAGTCTACTTAGAATTCTAGACCCAGTAAAAATATCCTTCAAAATGAAGACAAACTACAAACATTTTTCAGACAAATAAAAATAAAGATAATTTATTACCAAGAGACCCACACTGCAAAAGGATGCTAAAGGAAAATGATCTTAGATAAAGGCCCAGATCTGCAGGAAGAAGTAAACAGTCATGGAAATGGTGATGATGTGGATAAACATAGGATTATTTTAAATATTTCTCTTTTTAAATTTGAAAACAAGTTTATTCTAAAATCTATATGGAAAGGCAAATGACCTAGAATGGCAAGAAAAGCTTTGAAAAAGAATAATAAAGTGAGATAAATTACTCTACCCAATTTTGTAGATTTACTATATAGCTACAGTAATCAAGACAGTGTGGTATTGGTAGAGGAATAAACATACAGATCAATGAGACAAAACAGAGAACCCAGAAAAAAAACCAACACAAATAGGTCCAAATAACTTTGACAAATGTACAAAAACAATTCAATGGAGAAAGGATAGTCTAGTTAATAAACAGTACTGGACCAATTGGCAAAAACAAAACAAAATAAAAACAATAAACCTGACACCATTTTTTTAAGAGACAGAGTCTCACTCTGTTACCCAGGCTAGAGTACAGTGGCATTGTCATGGCTGACTGTAACCTCAAACTCCTGGGCTTGACTGATCCTCCTGTCTCAGCCTCCCAAGTAGGTAGGGCCATAGGCATGTGCCAGAATACCTAGATAATTTTTACTTTTTTTTTTTTTTTTTTTTTGTAGAGATGGGGTCTTGCTGTGTTGCCAAGGCTGGTTTCAAATTCCTGGCCTCAAGAGATCCTCCTGCCTCATCCTTTCAAAGCACTGGGATTACAAGCACCTTAAATCTTATATAAAAAAATTAGGCTGAGGCCGGGCACAGTGGCTCACACCTGTAATCCCAGCACTTTGGGAGGCCAAGGTAGGTGGATCATTTGAGGTCAGGAGTTCAAGATCAGTCTGGCCACCATGGTGAAACCCTGTCTCTACTAAAAATACAAAAAAATGAGCCAGGTGTGGTGGCAGGCACCTGTAATCCCAGGTACTCAGGAGGCTGAGGCACAAGAATTGCTTGAACTCAGGAGGCAGAGGTTGCAGTGAGCTGAGATCACGCCACTGCACTCCAGCCTGGGTGACAGAGTGAGACCCTGTCTCAAAAAAAAAAAAAAAAAAAAAAAAGAAAAGAAAAGAAAAAAGGAAAAAAAAAGAAAAGAAAAAATTAGGCTGGGCATGGTGGCTTATGCCTATAATCTCAGCACTTTGGAAGGCTGAGGCAGGAGGATTACTTGAGCCCAGGAATTGAAGTCCAGCCCTGGTAACATAGGGAGACCTCAACTCTACAAAATAAAAATTAAAAAATTAGCTGGTGTGGTGGTGCGCACCTGTTGTCCCAGATACTCAGGAGGATCACTTCAGCCTGGGAGGTCAAGCCTGCAGTGAGCCGTGGTTGTGCCACTGCACTCCAGCCTAGGCAACAGAGTGAGATCCTGTCTCAAAAAAAAAAAAAAAGTTTGAAATGAACCAGAGACTTAAATGTAAAATGTAAAACTATAAGACTTTTAGAAGAAAACATGCAAGAAAATATTTGAAACCTAGAGCTAAGTTCAACATCGTTAGACATTAATCCAGTGCCAAAAACATGAGCCATAAAAGAAAAATTGACATATTAAAATGCTTTTGTTTTGTAAAGGACCATAAGAGGATAAAAAAAACAAGCCACAGACTGGGAGAAAATACATGCAAACTACACTATCTGACAAAGGAATTATATTGACAGTATAGAAAGAAAGTATATAAAGAATGCACAAACTCAACAGTAAAAAAGCAAGCAATCCAATTAGAAAATAGGCAAAAGACATTAACAGACATTTGACAAAAGAGAATATAAAATGAATATAGAAAAGTTGTTCAAAAATATTAACCATTAGGGAAATGCAAATGAAAACACACTATGGTTTGCATTTGTCTTCCACATTTCATGTGTTGTTGGAAACTTAATCCCCAATTTAATACATTGATTGGATGTGGAGCATTTGGGCAGTAATAAGGATTCTATAGAATCATCAGGATAGGTCCTCCATGATGGGACTGGTGGCTTTGTAAGATGAGAAACAGAGGCTTGAATGACATGCACACTCTTGCTTTCTTGCCATGTGATGCTTTCCACCATGTTATGATGCAGCAAGAAGGCCCTCATCAGATGCTGGCACTGTGCTCTTGAACTTTCCACCATCCAGAATTGTGAACTAAATAAATTACGTTTATTATATATATTTTTTAAATTTTTAAAAAAAAATTAGAGGTGGACCTCTCACTAGGTAGCCCAGGCTGGTCTTGAACTCCTGATCTCAAGCAATTCTCCCACTTTCACCTCCCAAAGTGCTGGGATTACAGCCATAAGCCACCATGCCCAGCTTCTGTCCATTAAAAATTACCCCATCTATGGTATTCTGTTATACCAACAGAAAATAGAATAAGACAAAACCATAATGATATATTATCACAAATCTATTAGAATGATTAAAATGAAACATAATAATAGTAAAACCTAGTGAGAATGTAAATAAACTGGATCTCTCATACATAATGGCGGAAATGTAAAATGGGACAATCACTCTAGAAAATAGTTTGGTAATTACTTATACAATTAACATACACTTACATTTGACCCAGAACTTGCACTCCTGGGCATTTATCCTAGAGAAACTAAAACTTGTACATGAGTATTCATAGCAGCTTTATTCATAGTAGTCAAAATATACAAACAGCCCAAATGTCCTAAAGGAGTATATATATAAACAGTGGTACATCCCTACAATGGAATACTATTCAGCAATAAAAAGGAGCAAGCAACTGATACATGATGCATATTATACTGGTCTCAGGGACATTATTTCAAGTGGAAGAAGCCTAACTTTAAAAGATTATGTACTGTATTATTCCATTGATATAACATTCTCAAAATGACTAAATTAGAGAACAAATTAATGGGACACAACTGTCAGGCTTTCCCACAGTAAAGTCACTTTCTTGCCTTTGTAATCAGTGGGGATGTACTTTGAGATTACATAAATACCCTGTTGCTCATCAAACTTTTGATTTATTCGTTTTTAAATGTCAGCATGGGTTCATGGTTTCCTACTTTATCTTATAACAATTATAATCTGTTGCTAATAATATGGATTTGTTTTGTTTTGTTTCTGTTTTTTGAGATGGAGGTTCACTCTGTCGCCCAGGCTGGAATGTAGTGGCATAATCTCGGCTCACTGCATCCTCTGTCTCCCAGGTTCCTGCCTCAGCCTCATAAGTAGCTGGGATTACAGGCACCTGTAACCATGGCTGGCTAATTTTTGTATTTTGGGTAGAGACAGGGTTTTGCCATATTGGCCAGGCTGGTCTTGAACTCCTGACCTCAGGTGATCCACCCACCTTGGCCTCCCAAAGTACTGGGATTACAGGTGGCCATATGTATTTTGATGATTAAGTAATCCCAAATATGGCCAGTGGGGGCCTCTTCATCTAATTTCTTGTCCTTTGGACAAACCTTCAACATTTTCTAAAGAGATTTCTTACTTTCTTTTATAAGATGTTCCAGGTTCCTTTTGTATCTCTCCTGCACCAGCCCTGGAATCAGACATTTCTCCAAAAAGTTCTGGGCCCTTTCAGTGGAAAATGACATTTAGAAACCAAAATCTGGCACAAGGTATTCAGATTTATTGGGATGCCACAGCTCCCAGGCCCCTCCCAGTGCACAGAGCTAGGGAATGGTGTGTGTGTGTATGTTTTCTGTATCTATCTCTATTAAAAACAATATGCTTACACTAACACCTCCAACCTTACTCCAACACTACAGTTTATTCTGGTGTCTTCCCTTTCCATATTAGAAAACTCCCTCCTTTGACAGAAATATACTGGTTCTATTTTCCTGAATATATTTACTTATTTGATTACCCTATGTAACCAATTTTCCTGACAATGCCCTGTGCCACACAGATGCCTCTCCTCACCTAGCTCAGTTCCAACTCCTCCTGGTGAGCGGCTCCCAGGAGTGCCCACGCCTCACCCACCTGCCCTGGACCAGTGTGAGGGTCCCCGCCTTGAAGCTCCTCTTAGCCCCACCTAGCAGCTTTTGGAAGAGCAAGTAGTAACTTTTCTACAAAAACAAAATGATAAAAATCCTACAACATGGCTTGCCTCCATAGTGATTCATATCTAGTTCATGCTTATTTACTTTCGCAAGTTTTGTCTGAGTTCCAGCTCTGCATTTGTCCCAGTCTGGTTTGGCTCCTGCCAGTCTTTACCAAGATGGACACCACCAAAACAGTTTCCAGGTTTCCCACACAGAAAGCAGTATGGCTGCCTTAACCTGATCTGTTCTGTAATGGAACCTGCTGGGTTGTCTGGGCCATGACGGTGACGCATGACCCAGAGCCTTCCCTCTATCTCGATCCTCTCAACTTCCTGGCTTTCCCCTCAGTTTCCACTTAAATGCAGCCTGTCATTTTATGTTAGTTCCCTCCAGATCATTCAAGAGAAAGAAAAACACTGAACCAATTACATTTTAAAACTAGTTTATTTCGTGTAAAAGAGGAGGCACTGTGAACACTATGAGGCTGGTGAAAAGCAAGGGAATAAATGGATGCTTTCTATCTAGGACACAGGGTTGGTGTGGAAAGTAACACGCAGGTAGTCCTGGGGGCCAGGGGCTCACCTGGATCTGACTGAAGGATGCTGCCCCGAGGGCAGGCTCTTTGGAGAAATTGGACCCATAGTCCTCAGCTGTGAAGGCAGAGTCACTCAGCGGCCCCTGCATCCAAGCTCCCACCCCAGGGCTGTGACAGCCTGCACAGATGAAGGAACCTTGCTTTTGACACCTCTCACCTCCAGTTTTAGGGTTCTCTTTCGGGGCGTCTTCCCTATTGGGAGTTCATGATCTGATTTCATTTCCTTCTGGAGTCTCTGTCATGTTGGCAGTAATGTCTTCAAAGAAACCAGCTAACCACCTACAGTGGTTTAATCTCCCACCTTGCAGAAAATATTCACATTTTAATAGACAACTCCTAAAAATGCAACACTTTTCTTATTCGGAGCCCAGTGCTGGGCTTCCCATCAATGGGAGAGACGTTTGGGGAGAAACTGCCTTCTTGCTACCCTCCCAGTCCCACTGTGGAGTCTCAGTCACCTGGCCTGGGGCCTGGAGGTGAGGAGCAGAAGGCATCCTCAAAGCCCAGACAGACCCAGAGTAGGCTGTGTCACCCTGCAACTGGCACCAGCTACCTGCACTGGGCCAGAGGTGAGCCGAGCTGTGTCCGGAGAGGCAAAACTAGGACAAGAGACGGGGCTGAGTGGGTGACATCTGGGGTGGTCTGGGTTGGCCTCTCTCCCAACACCCCACCCACCTTCCCCACCAGAGTCTGGTCTTTCCCATGGTCTCTGTGCAGTCCCCTGTGTTGAGTCCCTCAGGACAGCGGAACAGGCTCTGCTGCAGACCTGCGTCCCTCCGGCTGCAACACAAGACACGAGGGGTCAGAGCAGCGCCCGGGTCCTGTGTTGTAGCCCGAGGTCTCACACTGTGTCATAGTGAGCCTGACCTGCAACACCTGCCCGGCCTCCTCTTCCAGCTGGGCTGCCCAGCTTCTGCTTGGGGAATCCGACTTGCTGTGCATCCTGATGAGGAAGCTGTAAAAGAACAGAGGCCAGCATCAGTAGAGGGTCCTGGGACTGGGGCTCAGCAGAGGCCTTGACCTGAGGAGTCTTGGCTGTGATGGGCGAGGAGTCCTGCCTGGGGCAGCGTAGATGACCTGTGCTCCAGGTGAGCAGCGAGCCTGATGGGAATGCTCAGAGAGGTGAGGGGCTTTGCACACAAACACTTCACTGTCCATATATCTTTGCCTTTAAACAATGAATTATGGCTGTTTACAAGCCACTAATTATTTTATCATAACAATACTTCCTAGGAAATGGGTTCCTACTCTAATACTATGATGAGAATTTTATAAACGCCAAGCTAGTACGATGAATTGCCCTGACTTATAATAAATATCTGCACTTTGGGAGTACGGCAGTAAACACACCATGACTGCTATCCATTTTCAATAGGCCTCTGAAGGATTTTATTACTTATTTATGGTTTCTTTTTATTCAAAAACTCCTGCATATCATTTTTATGTAGATTATTTTGGATGAGTCATTTCTGGCTTTTCTTACAAAATAAAACGCGGTAGGCCCAGAACCCAAAAAGCGTCCCAACTTCAGTCTCTCCAAAGGTGACCTGTTGAGATTCCTCCCGGAGGCACGCAACCATTGGCTGAGTTTCACAGAATTCCTGGGCTGTGGGAGTGAGGAGTAAGCAGCAGTGTTGCTCTCCTTATTTCTAGCTTTGGTAAAATGGACCCATCAGTTTTGTTCGATGAATCTTTTGGGAAGGCTGTAGGCTTTGAGCCCAGATGAGACGTTAAACAGAAGTGTAGAAATTAGGTGTCACATGGTTTTCTACCAACAAAAGAAGATAAAAGTAGAAGGAAGAGGGATAACAATATCATGCCTACATTTTGTACAGGAACTTAAAATTGAACAATTTAGAGGGAGGGAAATCCCTTCTCTTCCTAAATTGTCTAAAAGACTGAGGGGCTCTTCGCAGCTGACCAGGGTACTCCCCACTGTATCTGAGTCTGTGCAGATCTATAGAGGTGCTCCAAATAAGTTATTTTCCCTCCAAACTCCTTTCTCAGGCTGGGCACTCGTGATCTAAGACTGCATCAGGCCCTGAGAAGCAACAGAGGACTCATACACTTTTTAAGACATCATTGTCTCAGGGCCCAGCACGGGGCCTCTGAAGAATGAGAGCCTGTCACACAGCCACCAGGCAGTGGCCCACTACTGGCTGTTGGGAGAAGCTACCGGATCCCCAGGACCCGGCCCCCTGCTTCACAAGTCCAGACACCTGATGCTATCTAAGTCTCCAAGCTTGGGGGACTGGCTCCTGCTGACAAAACTCTGAAGAAACTGAATTCTGCACATGCTTACCTTGCCTTTGAACGGCAGCAGACGTGGAGTTGCATTAGTGGGTTCTGTCTGTAGAAAGTAAAGGTATTCCAGTACTCATCCGCAACTTCCGACTGCGAGCATGTGCAGCAGGCACGCTGGCACTGTGTTTTCAGAAACTAAGGAACACAGAGGCAGCTAGGACAGCAGGGAGAAAGCCCAAGGTGATGTAAGGACAGAGAGACCTAAGTTCTGGCTCCGGCCTCACAGCAGGGAGCGAGGCATGATGAGCAAATCCCGGAAGCAGACCCAGAGTGGCTGCCCACATGACCTGCTTACTTGCATGATGCTTAGAGAGTTGGCTGATTCTCAAATTCCCCAGGAACCAAAATGCAGGCCAGGCAGTGACAGAGCCTCAGCCTGTAGGAGTCCCCTGCACCCGCCTCACAGCACATCCTCCCAGGTGCTGCAGGCCAGGCCTTCTTTCTTGAGTCAGAAGCCAGGCCCATACAGGGGGCTCAGCTGGAACAACAGAGGTGCAGGTCCAAGGCCCAAGCAGTGGAGAGCAGGTGGTATTGCAGGAAGATGAAGACAAAACAAGCCTCCTGTCTCCCCTCACTGCCCGGGACCTTCTATCCCAACCCTACCCAACATGGTTCTGAGGGGAACCAGTCATTTCCTCTATGCCCATGCTGAGATGGGGCTATCTGGCTAGTTTGTGCCAACAAGAGGTCAGAGTGAACAGAATGGGAACCAGAAAGGAAAGCCTGGAGGAAACTTTCAAGCTCATGAAGCCCACCTGCGGGACAGGAGCAAAGAGATCAGCAGGCAGGGGGTGCAGTAGGCTGGGGCAGAGGGGAAAGAACGCTGTGGTTATTAAGTCTGTAGCAAGTGGAGGGCCACGGGTCTTCTCAGGAATAAGTTCTCAGAATTTGTTTTTATTTTTATTCTCCTTATTTTTTGTTTCTTTTGAGACAGAATCTCACTCTGCCATCCAGGCTGGAGTGCAGTGGTGCAATCTTGGCTCACTGAGACCTCCACTTCCCGAGTTCAAGAGATTCTCCTACCTCAGCCTCCTGAGTAGCTGGAATTACAGGCACACGCCACCATGCCTGGCTTAGTTTTGTATTTTTAGTAGAGACAGGGTTTCACCATGTTGGTCAGGCTGGTCTCGAAGTCCTGACCACAGGTGATCCACCCACCTCTGCCTCCCAAAGTGCTGGGATTATAGGCGTGAGCCACTGTGCCCAGCCTCAGAATTATTATTTAAGGAAATTACTCACTCTTGTATTCATTTAACAAACGTAACAGTTATTGTGCTAAGCACTGGACATAAGGTAGTGAATGCCTCACCCATTTGGGCCACGGTCGGATTCTGTTACCTGCAGCCAAATGCTATCCTATTTCACATCCAAAGGGACAGAAGAGAGGTTAAGGGTTTGGGCTGTACCAGGGTCTAAGCTTCAGAAGCCTGGAATGGGGAAGGATTTGGGGAAACAAGGGGAGAATTGACTAACTGAATGGCCAGTGGCCTTGATGAAGTGCAGCTGGATCTCAGGGAAGACATGAGCCCACATGGAGTGCCCTGGCAGCATCCCCCCAGGCAGGGTACTAGGGGGCACTGGGCAGACTCAGGGCAGACTGAGGCCTGCAGCCAGAAGGCCGTGGGCAGAACTCCCACCCTGGGCTACACATCCAGGGTGCAGGCCCTTGGGTGTCTCCAGAAGGGAAAGAGCTCACTACAACCTGTCCGGTAGTTTGAAAAGAAGGGCTGTGCCAGAACCAAAGCACCCAGAGGCCCCTGATTGTGTGCATGCCAGCAAAGGCCTGGCTTCCCTGGGAGACGGGCTCCTTGGCACCTCATGGGGCGACCCCCAGCGTACCCCAAGCATGAACATAGACTGTCCTAGTATAACAGACTTGGCTGAGGGAGCAATGAAGAAAGGAGCTGTGGTCCTCTCTCCAACCCTGCTGCCTGGCCCAAGGACAGGAGGAGCGCCCTGAGAGAGGTGGCGAGGATGAGGCCTGCAGGAGTGGGGCAAGAGAGACCAGGACAAAAGTACTCTTCATTCACTTGGAGCTCTAGAAACCTCCTAAGACTGGCCAAAAAGCGTGAGACTGCAGAGCTATTTGAAAAATGGCCATCATTATGCGGGGTGGTGGGCTGTAGCCAAAGCACCATAGAAGCAGGCCCATTTGCCTTCCATTTGCCGCAGGTTCTTTTTGCACTCTATTTTCCTCTATATATTTTTACACCCTAAAAAAAAGGCTTGTACATTAAATAGTCACCTTTCATCCATTTGTAATTCTCTCCCTCTGGGGCACCATAAATTTCTTTTATATTATTATCATATTAGAGAACCTAATACGTTTTCTCTCCTTGCCTTCAGCACATGGCCTCACAGATGCTTTCCAAAGCAGGCCCAAGAACACATGGAGAGGGGAGAGGAAGGCAGGGGAGGGAAGGGAAGGGCAGGAGCTACTGCAAACCATCCCCACTCCTCACCAAGCCGCATTCACTTATTTTGTTCAATAAAACATCTCCTTAATAAAATGTCTACACATATTTTTTAAAGAATGCTAATGAGGCTGGCTCACACCTATAACCCCAGCACTATGGAAGGCCAAGGCAGGAGGATCACTTGAGCCCAGGAGGTTGAGGCTGTAGTGAGCTGTGATCATGCCACTGCACTTCAGCCTGGGCAACAGAGTGAGACTCCATCTCCAAAAACAAAGAATAAATAGGCTAGGAACGGTGGCTCATGCCTATAATCGCAGCACTTCACGAGGCCAAGGCTGGCGGATAGTTTTGAGTCCCGGAGTTTGAGACCAGCCTGGGCAACATGGTGAAACCTTGTCTCTACAAAAAAATACAAAAATTTACTGGATGTGGTGGTGCACACCTGTAATCCCAGCTACTTGGGGGGCTGGGGTAGGAGGATCACTTGAGCCCAGGAGGCAGAGGTTGCAGTAAGCCAAGATCACACCACTGTACTCCAGCCTGGATGACAGAGCCAGAACCAGTCTCAGCAAATAAATAAATAAATAAATAAATAAATAAGTAATGCTAATGAGAAGAGAAATAATAAGCACCTTAGATTCCACCATGCTATTTGGAGAAGAGTGTATAGCAATGGAGAAGTTGTACTGACCTCAAAATCAGAAAAACAACTTTTGAATTCTACACTGCAATGTTCTCACTCTGTGACTTTAGACAAGTCATTCAAATTCCTAAGCCTCAGTTTTCTCCTCTGCAAAATGGGCACATTAAAACGTGTCCTGGCCTCTGGAAGACTCTTTGTCTTCATAGGTAAAACAGCACAGGGTCTTCTCTGTTACCTCTGAAATGAGAATGCTGTTACTTCTAGAAACTACCAGGAATGAACACTAACAATAAAATGTTATATTGATGCAAGATATTAGCAGAATTATTATTTAAGGAAATTACTCTGTATTCATTTAACAAACATAACAGGCATTGTACTAAGCACTGGACATAAGGTAGTGAATGCCTCACCGTTTGGGCCATGGTCAGGTTCTGTTACCTGCAGCCAAATGCAATCCTATTTCACATCCAAAGGGACAGAAGAGAGGTTAAAGGTGTGGGCTGCACCAGGCCCTAAGTTTTGGAGCCAGTTTGTTCTAATACAGTTTAGGAGCTATGTCACCTGGGGAATACTACATAATCTCTCTGAAAACAAGTTTCTACATCTGTAAAATGGGAGTAACAGTGCAGGATTGACGGGGTGACCATGAGGAGAATGAGGTGTAATTCACAGAGCACTCCATGAGTAGCAGCTGCTGTTGCTGCCGCATGTACCAGTGTAATGAACTGAACATTCATACGTTAAAATCGTTAGGATTTTTACCAACGTGATGGTATTAGAAGGTGGGGCCTTTGGGAGGTAATTAGGTCATAAGGATGGAGACTTTATGAATGAAACTAGTGCCCTTATGAAGAGACATGACAGAGAATCCCTCTCTCTTTCTCTCTCAGCCATGTGAGGACACAATGAGAAAGTGGCTGTCCGCAAGGCAGGAAACGGATCCTCACCAGACACCAGATCTGCTGGCACCTTGATCTTGGACTTCCCAGCCTCCAGAACTGTGAGAAATAAATTTCTGTTGTTTATAAGTCTATGGGACTTTTATATAGCAGCTCAAATGGATCAAGACAACCAGCAATCCTGCTTCCTTCATGATGACACATTTTGTGATGACACGATGGCTTACCCCTTAGGATCCCCACAGAAATGATCTTGCATCTACTCCTCTCTGGTGGTCACCTAGATCCCACTCAGTAGACAAACCCGTCACCCCCTCTGTCTCCCAAAGGATGAAGTTGCCAGTGAGGCAAACCCAGGATGTGCCCACACTCTTCTGAGAGCAGATTTCAGAGAAGGGACAGTCACCTGGCTGGCAGTCACAGAGGTGGTATAGCTCCTTGCATGTTGCAGGGGCTTGGCACGCTTGGCTGAATGAACAGACCTATCAGTGAGGGTCTGACTTGAGGTTGGCCTTTCATAGAAATCATGGTTATAACCTTTTGCATTTGCCGTGCACATAGTGCATGCCAAGCACACTCTTAGCAAGTAGGAAAGATCCTAACCAATTCTGGGGATAAGTTTGGGACTCCCAGCAGGTGTGGCTTACCCTCCTGGAGATCCAAGGCACATCTCATGAAACCATATGAGCGTGGGACCAGTTCAAAACTACAAAATATCAGCCTGCATATAAAATAGATTTAGTGAGTTCCTTTCAGAATATTAAAGGTGGGGAAGCCCCTCTGGACAGAGAGAAGGTGTCTTGGAGGCTGGGACCCCTTCCCTGCTGTAACCTGTACGTCCTTATCAAACACATTGCAGGAGGCCAGAACATCATTTTAATGTAACTCGCTGGCTCACCTTCCTCCAGACTTTGCTTGACATAGTCTTGTCAGAATCCCTGATACTATTTTTAAATTGCCACTTCCCCGCAGAGGCCCTCTAGTTGGACCCCTGCAGTGGTCTCCTAATCAGGCTTCCCTTCTCATTGTCTCCCCTCATGTCACCTATTAGTTACCCCACTTCCCAAAGAATGAAGCTGAATCCTTAGCCCAGCATTTAAGACGCTTTACTTAAAAGCATCTCGTCTCTGCCGTACTCCCCGATGGGTATTTCACAGTCCAGAAGAATTAACTGCTTGCTTGCCTCCCTCCCCCACGACTCTGCCCACACCCTGTCCTCCTTGGGGTACTTCCCCTTCCCCATCCCTGCCCTTCATCGCACTGTCCACCCTTCCAAGGGCAACTCAGGGGTCCCTTCTCATAAGACACCCCACTTCTTACCTCCTCAAGTGTTAACCTTGTCCTACATTTTTGACTTTTTAAAAAATACTGCAGGTCTTTGTGAACAATAAATGTTTCTTAAACTCCAGGGTTGTAAAGCTCTGTTTGATTAGGAACTGAATCATGTATGCCTTTGTGTAACCTGTGATCTCTAATAAGATATCTTGGATATTGAGGTATGTAATAAATATTTGTTGGACAAATTAATATTTAATTACTTCATACAAATTCTCCTATTTATCATTGAAATAGCCTTTTTCTTCCACACACATAATACAACAATTCAATATCTCAGAAGTTTTCACTGATGCCATTTTCTCGAGCACAGTTATTAATAATTTGCCTTAAAATGCTCATTTAAGTGCCCAACGTGAAGAGACGTGATTTCCTGTTGACGCTCACACTCAACCATAATTATCTGTCAGAAGAGGTACAAAGAGGTGTGACGATGAAACCTCAGAAGGTCGGATGTGCTGTCTCAAAATCCCAAAGTGGGGGACAATTATCAGCAGCCTTAAGTGCTGGGGGGCACTGTTAATTGTATATGAAGCCATTGGTTCTGAATGTCACAGAATTCAGTCTCCCTTCCCCCATCCCAACCCCTCCCGCCCCCTCCCCCCCCCCCACACACCCCCCCAAAACACACACACAGATGCAAAGCCATCCCTCTCTCCCCTGGGAAGAAACGTCCACAAATGCACAGGTTTTGAGATAACTGAAGTGTGCACACCGAAGAACCAAAACTCAAAAACATACCAGGGTTCAGACAGGACTGCCTAGCCTTTCTAAACATGAGATTCTCAACGTAATTCAACCTTTCATTTATTGCTCAGGGTCATTACCATAAATATTGTTTATTGTGCTCTGCAGTCACACTGTGATTTTCTCAGCAGCACTGTGCCTTTTCCTCTCAATTGCTAAAATATTTAGTTTCTGCATCTGCTTTTCATCATCTTTCCATCTCGCTATAACTGTCAGATTCTCTGTTGTCGTTTCATATGGGGACGGCCTGCAGAAGCAGTCTCTCCCACCCCTGCAACAGACACATACGTCTTTGGAAAGGCCAGGACACTAGATGGCCAAGTTGGTGAGAGCTGTATCAGAGTAAGATGCATGTTGCTAAGGTAGAGAACAACCGGCTCCTGTTACATTCATGCTGGGAGATCTGAGGCCTTTTCTTACTTGCTCCCTACATCCCTGGAAAGTTCAAGTTGTACGTAAAGAAACATAGTTCTGAACAGAGATGGCAGGAAAGCTCTGAAACAGTGTCACTGTAATCTCTTCTTTGTGAGCAGCAATTTAGTTTCAGCATACCAGCACCGTTCATCACGTTAGATTAATGCCACTAATTTGAATTTTATTGGTTTTGTAGTTTTTATTATATTCGGTTTAGAAATTTGTTTTGGCTTCATAGCTGTATATGAGCTTTTGCATATTTAAGCAGCATTATAATAATAAAATCAACAGTGGGGATCCATAAGAATTCTTCTCAGTTCTGCCTTGCAAAACCTTCCCTGGTTTGTACCAGCACCTGACATTTGGCCTGCTCTCACTGGGGGACCTGTCCTTTGACTCAGTTCTTGACTAGTAGTTGTTACTGTTTGGTGCAAAGTGGCTGGCAATAAACACTGTTGCCCATGACAGGACTGATGGCAGGCAGGGGAACTAAGTTATAAAGCTAGCAAGGGCTCACCCAGGGCGTCTCAGATATACTGACACTCATCTTTTTATGCTATCAAAATATCCACGAAGTTTTTTTGAAAATTAAACTTATTGAGATAATTGTGGATTCACACCCCATTGGAAGAAATAATACAGAGATCCCATGTACCCTTCACCCAGTTTCCCCAATGGTAACATGTTGTAAAACTATAGTAGCATCACAAACAGTAAATCGACATTGATACAATCCACTCATCTTAATCAGATTTTACATGCACTCACTCGTTTGTATTTATTTTTGTGTGTTATTTCATGTTTAGTTCTATGAACTTTTATCACATGTGTAGGTTCACATATCCACTACCACAGACAAGGTACAGACCAATTCCATCACTACAAGGATGCCTGGAGCTGCCCTTCTCTAGCCACATACCCCTCCCTCATGTGCTGCACACACACCTCAAGCCGCTGGCAATCACTCTATATTCTCCATCCCTATAGTTTTGTCATTTCAAAAATGTTATACTATGGAATCATACAGTATGTAACCTTTTAGGACTGGCTGTTTGTACTCAGCATAATTCCCTTAACATCCATCCAAACTATTGCATCAATGTTTGCTCCTTTCACTGCTGAGCAGAATTCCATGGCAGGCATGGTTGTATTGCAGTGTCTTTAACCATTTACCCATGGTAGCACATCCGGGTTGTTTCCAGATCTGGGTTATTATAGAGCTGCTATAAGCATCTGTGGACAGATTTTTGTTTGAATGTAAGTTTTCATTTCTCTGGGAAAAAAAATTCTAAGAGTGAGAATGCTAGGTTGTAAGATAATTGTATGTTTAGTTTTCAAAGAAACTTCCAAACCTTTTCAGAGTACCTGTAGCATTTTACTCAAATAACATTTTAGAATTATCTTAAAGAATGTGTGCGCTGGGTGTGATGGCTCAAGCCTGTAATCCTAGCACTTTGGGAGGCCAACGCAGGAGTACTGCTCGAGCTCAGGAGCTCAAGACCAGCCTGAACAACATAGGGAGATCTCTTCTCTACAAAAATATTTAAAAATTAGCCAGGATGTAGTCTCAACTATTCTGAAGACTGAAGCAGGAGGATCGCGTGAGCCCAGGAGGTTGAGGATGCAGTGAGCCGTGATTGTGCCACTGTACTCCAGCCAGGGTGACAGAGAGACCCTGTCTCAAAGCGCGCGCACACACACACACACACACACACACACACAAAGAATGTGTGGACCCCAGTTTACAAAACACTCACTTAGTGAGAAACACCAGATAACTAAAATATCGGCAAGGTATTCTAGAAGATATAAGAAGGGAAATGGCTAGTACTGGGGAAAAAATAATTTTTCAATCAAAATGAGTAGATACTGAAAAAACTTATAAGAGTTTCAATCAGTTTTCTGTCTCCCAAATGGTGGAAGCTTGAGTTCTGGAGACAGTGTCCCTTGTTGCGGGCAAAACATTCCAAATGGTCTTTTGGCTATTCGAATATAAACCAAGTCCACACTTTCTCGGGTCTCAAGGTCAACCTACCTCTAGAAGTAGATCTGCAGGAAAGGAGCTGGAGGTAGGTTGATGCTGTACATAAAAGGTGCCTTGCGGCTGACCTAGGTAGGGCTCTGAAGCTCTAGTTTCAGGTCCCTCTCCCGTACAGGTCACTTCCTAGACCCTGGAAACATGGTCATAAATTTCCATAAGCTTTCTAAAAGTAAGATATTTTAACTGCAATTGAGTAAGACACTGCCTAACTCTACACCAGCCTTCCCTATCTATGTCACATCACCTGAAGGCCAGGTGATGGTGGAGTGGTCACAAGCATTTAGGGGATGCAGTAAGAGAAATAAAGTTGGGGACACATGTAGTTTGGGTTTAGTGAGATCTTCTACACGGTTTGCAGTCACTTCCATATGCAGTTACTGCCAGCTGCCCTGATGCAAGAGCATCTTCCAGGAACGTCCTGCCACCCACTGAGCCAACTCCCCTGGCCTGCCCCCGAGGGTCGAGGGCCAGTGGTCAGATTGTAACAAGAACATGTCTTGGGGCCCTCAGCAACAGAAGTATGTGGGTAGGAGGAAAAATAGGTTTGAAATGCACAGAGGCAGAAGCTGATCTGTGGAAAATTCCTTGAATCATCAAGATGAGTAAAATTATAAGCAGAAAATTCAGATCTCATCAACCCTATTCAGAATGGAAGTTCTTCCTTGTCAGTAATAGTTTCGATAACGCAGCTTGTACAATTACAAATGCACCACACTCTTCCCATTTTTGGTGAAATAAACTTTGTCAGAATTTCTGTGTTTGTGTGACATGACTTGGAAAATACTGCCAACACCGAGTATCTCTATGTGGGAGCTGCATGTTTTATGTATCCCAACATATCAGATCACATTTTAACATATTTGAAACATCTTGTCCTGATGAAGCCTGGTAGTTCCAGGTGAAATAAATTTTTATCACTCTTGTAAAGGAAAATATGCTGATTAAAAATATGTTAAATAGAAAGTACTATCCTTCTATTCTGTCTATAGAATCTGATAGATAATCAAACAGTATGCAGCCAAAAGAATAGGGGAAAACATAGAAGCTATGACTTGATTAAAATAATAGGCTATTTTCCTAGATTTAGTACCATTTAAGATATTTTTCAGCTTTTTAAAATTTGCCATTCGGGTGGGTTTTTCTTCTCATTCTATATAAACACTTTCGTAACAAATTTTGTATTCATAATTCTGCAATCTGCCCCTCTCTGAAGCCCACCTCTTTGGAATAGCATGAGTGTTTTCTGGGTGGACTCAGACTGACCTGCCTCTGCCTGTAAAGTGTCACTTTTCATTGTCTGTTTGGGTGGTTGTTTCCCAGAGGTCCACAGTGAAAGTTCAGATTGTGAGAAACACAGTCACAGATTTCTCCCTTCACCCTGCCAGCAGAGGAGGCTGTTCCTCAGTCTAGAGCTTATCAGACTGTTCAGGGCAGAGTAACCCTGATATTTTTTCAGTTTCTAGAAACCGTCTGCTTCCTTAGCTCATGACTGTGTCATTCTGACCACTGCTTCCATTGTCACATTCTCTCCTTGACACTGACTCCTCTGCTTCCCTCTTATGACTTGGGATTATACCTGGATACTCCAGGATTAGCTACCCCCCTGCCATCTCAAGATCCTTTTGCCATATAAGGGAATATACAGGTTCTAGGGATGCGTATGTGGACATTTTGGGGGGCCATTATTCTTCCTATTACAACCCTCAACTTGCTGTGTGATCCTGAACAAGCCATCCACCTCTCTGAGCCTGCCTCATCTTGCGTATCACGAAGAATTGAATTAAATTATGTCTTTCAGCTCCACAATGAAAGACATAATTTCATTTGGTCATGTGGTTCCGTGACCTAGGGTTCACCAGCATACGTCGGTGAGATGGGAACTCAGGCCAAGTGCCATCTCTCTGGTTATGACTGAGACTGTCCCTGTGGAAGCAAAATAGCATGGGGCTGACACCAGGACTTATGGCATCTCAAGGTATTCCCCTATTCAAACTAGCCTGGTATATTGGATTTTGTTTTACTTGCTATCTCTTTGTATTATTATTATTATTATTATTATTATTATACATATTTTTTGAGACAGTATCTCTCTCTGTCACCTAGGCTGGAGTACAGTGGCATGATCTTGGCTCACTGCAACCTCTGCCTCCTGGGTTCAAGAGATTTACCCCCAGTCTGCCTCCCCAGTAGTTGGGACTACAGGCACCCACCACCACGCCCAGCTAATTTTTTGTATTTTTAGTAGAGATGGGGTTTCACCATGTTGGGCTCGAACTCCTGACCTCAAGTGATCCACCCGCCTCGGCCTCCCAGAGTGTTGGGATTACAGGTGTGAGCCACCGCACCTGGCCTATTTTGCTTGCTATCTTGAATAAAGCTGTCTCATGAAGCAAAGGTAATAACTCTTTCTTGGTCTTCATGGATTTGGATTTGCAAAATCAGTCCTTAAAACGTTTATTTTTCCTTAGTTGCTTTATTTAACTAACATAGCATGTTGTTATTTATTACAACCTCTGCCTCCAGTCACACTCAGTAGGATTGTTCTTTTACCTCCTCCCTCAGTGACATTCTGATAGAACTTGGACCCTACCATGTCACAGCCTTGACCTCACATCCAGCAAGGTTTCCTCCTCGCCCGTCTGGCCAGAGGAGCCAGGGGTCAGGAGTGCAGAGGGGTCTGCTTGGAGGGCCGGCTCCCCCTCCTGCCTTCCCTCCTCTGGGTCTCCACTCCTCAGCAGGGTGGGGAGTGCAGGAAGGCACATAGAAGGATGGGCGAGAAGGAGCTGAACAAGCAGCCTCCCTTGCCCAATGCCTCAAAGTCAACCCTGCTAGCTGCTGATGTCCTGTGGGGAAGGGGGCACCCAAATGCTGTTGTGTCAAGGGGTGAGACAGGCCTACCAGCACTCCCTTCCCTCACCCGGGAACATGGCAGACCTGCCCTACTCAGCCTTCTCCACTACCCCAGCTCCAGCCTCCAGCAGCTCCCACACCCCACATTCCTAGCTCAGCCAGCGACTCAATGACACTTAAGCCAGGGAGCCACCACCATTTTGGCCACAATGAAGGGCAGGCCTGTAGGCTGCTCCACTGCAGGTGACCCTCTCCTTACTACACCAGCTCTCATAGGTTCCTATCCCCCCACATATCAAGCATGCTGCATATGCAGACACTCGACCAGGGAATGACCTGCCAGTCACCTTTTCTGCCAATCATTACTCTGCAAACATGTATCAATAACCAAGGATCAAGCAGGCACAGCTGGAGGCACTGGGACTATCACAAAGATATAAAACTCCTGCCCTTATGGAACTTACAAATAAGTAAATCACATGTTAGAGGAGAGGGGAAAGGGGATTGACCAAGGTAAGAGGGTGAAGGGTGCCAGCGGCGTGGGGAGTTTAAAGGGATCGGTCAGAGAAGGTGACGTTTGAGCAAAGACTTGCAGGGGGTGAGGAAGCAGTCCCTGCAGATATCTTGGGGAAGGTGCCAGGCAGAGGGAGCTGGTACAAGGCCCTGAGCAGGAACTTACGCAAGATGTCCAAAGAACAGGGAGGAGGCCAGGGTGGTTAGGGCTGAATGGACAAGGGCAAGCAGCCAAAGGTGAGGTTGCAGAGGTACGCGGGGAGGGCAAGTGAGAAAGGCCAGAGAGGCTACTCTAAGGTCTTAGGAACTTACTCTGAATTTAAGAGAAGACACTGTAGGGAAGCGGGCAGGACAGTGATCCGTCATCTGGCTTTTAACAGGACCCCTCTAGCTGCCCTATGGACAGCAGACTACAGTGAAGCAAAGGCAGAGGCAGAGACACCAGTCAGGAGGCTGTGAGTGAGCCAGGCCAGGGGTGATGGGGGCTTGGACCAGCAAGGTAGCCATGGAGATGGTGAGAAGTGATCACTTCTTGACGTATTTTGAAGTAGAACCAACACAGTTTCCTGATTTGATGAGAAGCATGAGAGAATGAGAGAAGTCAAGATTTTTTTCCCCCTGAGCACCAGGAAAGATGGAATCGCGATTAACTGAGATGGGAGGAGGAGCAGGCTAGGTGGGGAGAGGGAGATCACATTAGTTTGGACATACACACTTCGAGGTGTCTGTTAGGCATTCAGGGGTAACAGCAGGGAGGCAGTGGACTTCAGAGGACAAGGCCAGACAAGATGTATAAAGTGTATAAAGTGAACAGCTGTCAGCATCTAAATGATATTGAGAGCCATGAGATATGGGAGAAAAATAGAGCCCAGAAATAGATCCACATAATGTAGTCAACCGATCTTTGGCAAAGACAAATTAAGTAGAGAAAGAATCATCTTTTCAACAAATGGTGCTGAGACAACTGGATGTCCATATACAAAACGTGAAACAGACGTAGAACTCTACAGTTTTCACAAAAAAAAGCAACTCAAATGGATTATGGACTGAAATGTAAAATATAAAGCCATAAAACTTGCAGAAGAAAATGTAAGATTAAATATATGTTACCAGGCTGGGCGCGGTGGCTCAAGCCTATAATCCCAGCACTTGGGAGGCCGAGACGGGCGGATCACGAGGTTAGGAGATCGAGACCATCCTGGCTAACACGGTGAAACCCCATCACTACTAAAAATACAAAAAACTAGCCGGGCGAGGTGGCGGGCGCCTGTAGTCCCAGCTACTCCGGAGGCTGAGGCAGGAGAATGGCATAAACCTGGGAGGCGGAGGTTGCAGTGAGCTGAGATCCGGCCACTGCACTCCATCCCGGGCGACAGAGCAAGACTCCATCTCAAAAAAAAAGTAAAATAAAATAAAATAAAATAAATAAATAAATATATGTTACCTTGAGTTTAGTGATGAGTTTTCAGATGCAATGCCAAATGCACGATCCATAAAAGAAAAAAATGGATAAGCTGAACTTTCTAAAAATAAAACAATGGGAGCTGGATAAGACCACTAAGAGAGAGAGTGCAGAGAGAAGAGAAACAGTCCAAGGACAGATGCTTTAACATTTCCAGCACCTCCATAAACAACTCTCTTGAACTCCCTTTGTTTTAAGAGAGTTGGGACAGGCTTGGAGATACAAATTTGGAAGTCAGTATAGAGAGTATTTAAAGTACCCACCAGTCTCTAGGAGATAACCTGGAGGGTGTTCCAGGCAGAGAAGAGAGGAATAGAATCAAGCGCTGGAAATCTCCACCCTGTAGTGGTTGGTAATGATGAGTGGTAGCCAACATGGCAAAATGAAGAGGAACAGTAATGAGGCAGCTGAGCCAAGAGACATCCTGTTCCAGAGGCCAGCGGAAAAAGTACTTCAGGAAGGAAAGAGTGATCAACATGCCAAATACAAATGATAAACCATGGGAGGCTGAGGATTAACTGTTGGATTGGCCACATGTGGTCACTGGCAGCCATGCTGTGGCCTGTTTTGGTGGAGTGACAGATGCAAAGCCCCACCTAGAGGGAATTGAAGATATGGGGACAGCTACCTTAGACAGCTATCTTATTTCATCAGATAATTTTCTGAAAAGGGAATCAGAGATAATGGGCAGTATTTGGAGGAGAAGCCCTATCAAAGAGAGGGCTTTTGTAAATGGAAGAAATTGCAGTAAGCTTGCGTCTGACACAAATGGTCCAGTAGACAGGGGAAAGTTGACAATACAGAAGGGAAAGATGAGAATTTCAGGAGGAGAGGGTCCTGCCGAGAAAGCAGACAGGATGGTCCACACTCAACCATCTAATACTATAGGAAATAAGACAAGATTCAAGTATATCTGGGAGGTTCTGAGGAGTTCAAACACTGGGCCAACTTCCTCATGAAGTCTGCTGTGTAATAGCAGCTCATATTCTGAGCAGCACCCAAGGGTACAAGTTAAATCAATGACATGGAATTTCAGAGGACAAGAAAATGGTAAGCAAATAAAAAATCTAGGCATTTATCCTACTTTCTCAAAGGCAGGTCTACAATTATCTAGCAATGTAAAAGTTTGGACCTTCAGGTCAGTTAATGAGTTTCACTAGTCTTTCACAGAATATATATTAAAAGATGATAAGCATTAGGTGATTGTATCTTTTTTAAATTTTTTTTGAGACAGAGTCTCACTCTGTAGCCCAGGCTGGAGTGCAGTGGCACGATCTCGGCTCACTGCAAGCTCCACCTCCCAGGTTCATGCCATTCTCCCGCCTCAGCCTCCTGAGTAGCTGGGACTACAGGTGCACACCACCACACCTGGCTTATTTTTTGTACTTTTAGTAGAGATGGGGTTTCACTGTGTTAGCCAGGATGGTCTCGACCTCCTGACTTCATGATCCACCCGCCACGGCCTCCCAAAGTGCTGGGATTACAGGTGTGAGCCACCACACCCTGCCGGGTGATTGTATCTTTTAACACATGAAACTTGGTAAGTCTAATACATTTTTTCTTTTATGGGAACACCAGCTTATGCAAAAATAGTTAAGTTTTCCGTGTTCTGCTTCACTCCAGGTGCAGGGCAGAAGCTGTGTTTGCAAAACATCTTCTGTTTCATCAGCATATAAAACTGTTCACAGAAAATCAAGTAGTAACTGCCTAGGCCTTGGGGGTAAAATTGGGGTGTCAATGTAAATGGGCAAGAGATTTCTTTTTGGGGTGATGGAAATGTTCTACAATTAGATTGTGTAGTATATTTACAACTCTTTAAATATACTAAAATTCATTGCATTGTACACTTAAAACAGGTGAATGGGCCAGGTATGGTGGCTCACACCTGTAATCCCAGCACTTTGGGAGGCCGAGGTGGGCTGATCATGAGGTCAAGAGATCGAGACCTTCCTGGCCAACATGGTGAAACCCTGTCTCTACCAAAAACACAAAAATTAGCTGGGCGTGGTGGTGCGTGCCTGTAGTCCCAGCTACTCGGGAGGCTGAGGCAGAAGAATCACTTGAACCCGGGAGGTGGAGGTTGCAGTGAGCCAAGATTGTGCCACTGCACTCCAGCCTGGTGACAGAGTGAGACTCCATCTCAGAAAACAAAAACAAAAACAAAACAAACAGGTGAATATTATGGCATGTAATTATATCTCAAAACTGTTTTAAAAAGACAAAACTGTTCAGAGAAGACATGGGTGCTCCAGGAGGACGCTGCTAACCTCCAGCTCCAGGACTTCTTGCTCACTTCTCAGAAGCCAGAACTTGCCTTTGGTGCTGCTGGATCTGGAAACTCCAAAGCCACCTGCAGAAGTCAAGGCTCTGTCTAGTGGTAGCTAAGAATTCTGCAAATTCAACCAGGTCTAGCCCCCAGTATGTTTGTGTGGTGATCTGATTCATCATTACGTGACCAGTAATCCACAAAAATTTGTATCAGCCAGTGAGGAGTGCAGTGCCTCGTATTCTTTGCTAAGCAGTAGTAGTCTTCAGAGATGAACACATGGAGAGCATGTGGTAGAACCAACACTTGCTCATCCAACCAAATTTTCCACATTCACCTTGTTCCATTTACACAAAGATGTCCATTTTCTCCTTGAAGTCCAGCTTAGTGTTTGGGCTTGCTCCTGACTGTCCCAAGGACTCCGAATTTCTGTCCCCATTCCCTGCTTCAATGGGGTTCTCCTACACGATGATAATCCACCATGCACCTCAGCATGGTCCTTTTTATAAAACTGTCCTGAATTGGCATGAGCTCACTCAGAACGTGATGATTTTGCTGAGTTACTAAAGGGAAGAAGTGAGTAAGCCTTGGCTGGAACTTTTTCTACTGACCTAACCCCTCAAATCCCACAGCTGTGGCTGCCTTGAACAGGACAGAGGCTTAGCGATGGCCTGAATATATGAGATAATTTAGCTGGTAGATGACAGCTTTTCTAGGATTTCTAGGTGGGTTTTGTCTCACTCTGGTTCAAGGCTGTGGGTCTCCTGTCTCGTCCTCAAATCTACCTCTGCCACTGGCCTCTCTTTGACTATTCTCATACTACTTACGTCCTCATTCCTCACGCACCCATTGTCCATCCCCCGATCACTGGCACCTCAGACCACTCTCACCGATACAAATCCTTCCTTCTTTTTAATCTGAACAGTAGGGAGCAGAGACTCAAATCCTGGTTTCCTCTATTTACTGGGTACTGTCGACAAAGAGTCAGACTGTAAAATATTTGAACAGATTTATTCTGAGCCAAATGTGAGTGACCATGGCCCATGACACAGCCCTCAGGAGGTCCTGAGAACATGTCCCCTAGGGCGGTCGGGGCGCAGCTTGGTTTTATCCATTTTACAGAGGCATGAGACAGCAATCAAATACATTGGTTTGGTCCAGAAAGGCGGCACAACTCAAAGTGGGGACTTCCAGGCTACAGGTGAATTTAAACATTTTCTGTTGACAATTGGTTGAGTTTGTCCAAAGACCTGGGATCAATAGAAAGGGAATGTTCAGGTCAAGATAAAAGACTGTGGAGGCCAAAGTTCTTTGAAGTGTTACAGTGGTTGCCCTTAGAGACAATAGATGACAAATGTTTTCTATTCAGGTATTAGTTAATCTCTTTAGGATTAGGAGGGTCTGGAAGAAAGAGATCTAGCTATGTTAATAGAGATTCTTTACAGATGCAAATTTTCCCCCATAAAGAACAGCTTCGCAGGGCCTTTCCAAGAAACATGTTTTGGGGTAAAGTATTTTATTTTCTTCCTTGTCTCATAATGTTATGCCAGAGTCAAATTGGAAAGTCAGTTACGATATACAGGGTTAAATAAAACCCAACTGATGAGAATTTATTATTTGTATGCATGACTCCCCAGACCCCTTAGATAGATAGGAATTTGGGCAAGATAAAAATCAGAGTTTAGTCCTTAGTATGAACAGTCACCTTGGGCACCACTCTGTGATTCAGTTTCCCCATCTGCTGTGAGAATTAAGTGGCTAAAGCAAAGTGAAGAGTTTGTTAGCACAGTCATTGCTGACGCTTCCTGTGGTCAGTGAACCAAGCCACCCTGCTGCAATGCCTCTGGGGGTGCTTCAGGTTTGGGGCACTTTCCAGCTGCCTTCAGTGTTGTTTGTGGCTCAAGGATTGGCATTTTACTAGCAGGGACCTCCTTCTCCTCTCTTTTGTGCTGTTGCAGAAGTTTTAGATTGCTGGGCAGTCAACTCTCCATAATAAACTTGCCTTCTATTAGTTGTTTGCACTTATTCTAATGTAAACCACGTTCTAAGCTTTGTCTGATAGCAGAGCAGCCTGAATTCCTGCTGGCAGCTACTGCAGCTTTCCTCTGTGGCTTTCCTCACCGCTGCTCTGTCCCCACCCTCCTTGGCTCTCTGTCCCCTGACAGAGCATAGAGAAGAGCTGTGTACCAAGCAGTCACATTTGTCAGCGCAAAGCCCTTGTCCTCTGCAGGGAGTCATTTCCCTTCCCAGCCCTAATTCTTTGCCCTTTTAAACCAGAGCTATTATTACTTCTAATTTGCATTGAATGGTCCCTTAGCAGCCATCACACACTGAGCTTGATACTAACTTGCTTCCAGTACCGCTAGATTTACCGGAATCTTTGCTCTTCCGGAACACAACTTAAAATGTGATAAACAGAAATGTATACAGCTTTCATCATATCAACAGCTGTAAATATACTCCTTTGCAGAATATTTGCACTACAGCCAAGTTGACTAGATAGCACATTTTAGATTAATCTTATTTTTTCCTTGCTCTCAATGAAAACAATCTCATAGATCCACTCCTCTTGAAACATTTTTGGACCCAAAACAGCGCCATTACTCTTAAGAATAAGGGAAAGCAAATAGAATGGACTGAGTCTGCTAAGGGCTAAGGAGAAGAGGAAGATAATACTAAAAATTGTTAATGACCAAATATTCTAAAAGAAATGCAAAAAAAGCTTATTTTCAAGCCTTCAAACTATTTAAGGAAAGCAAAATCGTTTCCTAAATGCATATCATTTGTGAGGATTTCTCATTAATATCCTGAATCATTCATTTTTGCTAAGGCTTCATGTTGACTCGATATGTTATCTAGGAAAGTACTGTTTCGTGGTCCAAACCTGTTGCTATAGTTAGTAAGGCTTTCCTTTAAGTGTGAAATATTTAGGTGAAATTTTCTCTTTTAAAGTTCTTTATAGGATTAGGGTGTGGGAAAATGCTATATTAATAAATCTGTAGTGGTTTGTATTTGTTCAAAACCAGAGTAGACTGGATTGAAAGATGGACTGGGTCTAATTTATCATGACTGATAGATCTGGTTACGTTGTGTAGTAAAGCATTAGGAGGGTCATTCCTGCCACAAAAGTGCCACTAAAACAGCCTCAGGAGAATAAATGACTCGCTTTTCTAAATCTCAGGTTTTTCTGGGCTCTATCATATAGACAGACTTCTGATAGTTTGCAACTGTAAGCAGAAACCCACATATAGTTAAAATCCTGGTCTTTCTTGGTAAACAGATATAAACTGTCTGATGTAAAACATGCCACAGGAGAATCTGGGGATTTGAGTTTCTCTGAATAGCACATATATGATGCATCAGATGGGTTATTGTGATTTTTTACCATTTCTACGTATATAATGAAAACCAATTCATTTTAAATATCAGATGATTATTTTGTAAGTTGTGGAAAAAGCCAATTGTAGTTTTCATTATGAAGTTTTCCCAATAAACCAGGTATTCTAAACTTGTTAAAAAAAAAAAAAAAAAAAGAATAAGGGAAAGATTTTAAATAACATACAGCATCTAAATAAGTAGGTAACTTCATTAAACCTTTTAAAAACACATTTGGGCCGGGCGCGGTGGCTCAAGCCTGTAATCCCAGCACTTTGGGAGGCCGAGACGGGCGGATCACGAGGTCAGGAGATCGAGACCATCCTGGCGAACACGGTGAAACCCCGTCTCTACTAAAAAATACAAAAAACTAGCCGGGCGAGGTGGCGGGCGCCTGTAGTCCCAGCCACTCGGGAGGCTGAGGTAGGAGAATGGTGTGAATCCGGGAGGCGGAGCTTGCAGTGAGCTGAGATCCGGCCACTGCACCCCAGCCTGGGTGACAGAGCGAGACTCCGTCTCAAAAAAAAAAAAAAAAATACATTTGGACTCTACCTTTTCTAGAAAAGATATAAACAAAGGTGGGCTAGTAAACTAACTGGCTCCCTTGGGGCAGGAGAAGATCTGTTTTGGAGCATTTGCCTATATCCATAGTGTAAATATTCCCACTATGGCTGATTTCATACTATCAACTGTTTAAGAAGGGGCACACAAAATTTCTGAATATTTAACAAGTGCAAAGGTTCTAGCACACCTTTGGAAGCCAAATCTGAAACTATACATAAACTACATCAAGACACATAAAAAGTAGGTGAGAAAAAAATAATGAAACAAGGGTAGGGGTTTAAAATGGAGCTAGGAATTAGCAGATATAAAAATGCATACTGTAAAGGTCTATAGACACATTTAAATCCTTACATTCAGCTTTCAGAAGCTTCTAACACTGAAAGGAGAAGCCTACCTGAGTCACAGTGTTGTTAAGATAAAAATAAGTGGCATGCTGAGAAGTGCCAGTCTCCTGTTCTTCAAGTAGGCCACATTTCTCCTCCTGAGGGTCCAAGGAAAGCAAAGACTGTGTCACAAAGTGAATATCCTCATCAACTCAGCCTGATGGTCTGGTCTTGAGATTGCAATTAGGTGAAAGCAATGCTACAGAATGCCAAGCCCACTCATGGTCCAGAGCTCAACATTCCCACATTTCCAGCTTAATTCCTGGCAGGTGGAGCTGTGGATGTATGCCACCACCTTGGCGGAATCTTCCAAGCTTTTTCTAACAATCTGACTGTAGTAAGTTTGAAATTGCTCTTCCAGGCAGATTTCCAGACCTGAAACAAGGTTACTGACTTCAGAACCTCACAAATGTGTCCTAACTGACAATCAGCACACAGGAAAGAATGATAGTTCCTCTGGAAAACAGGTGTCCACCAGGAGCCACTTTCAAGGACCTGGCTCCTCTACTTGGAAGTAGAGTAATTCCCAATCCTATATTCAAAGTGCGTAAGGAAATGCAAATACTAAACATCTAGGTTCTGATCTACATTGTCACAATGGTTTTACACATCCCAAAGAAGAGCAGAATGACAGTTGTGCAATGAATTGAGAATTTCCTCAACTTTATGGGTCTCAATCCCAAAGGTCCATAAAAGAGAAAAGGTCACCTCACCATTCCCTGGCATTTGGAATTTGGTGAAACAATTTCAGTTAAAAAAATAATTTTTATTGAAGTATAATATACATGCAGAAAACTTCACAAATCATCATGAAAAGAGAACCAGAACACAAGCACTCGAACAAGAAGCAGATCATTACCTGCCCCTAATTGTCCCTCCCCACTAGTTACTATTCCGTAATCATTGACTTTTTTTTTTTTATCTATCTTTGAACTTTATGTTAATGAACATGTACAGTAAGTGATGTTTTGTTTCTGGTTTCTTTCACTCATCATTCTTGTGAGATTCATCCACATGGTTGCAAATAGGTACAGACAGTTCATTCTTGTTGCTATGTGGAGTTCCATTGTTTGAATGTATCATAAGACATGGACAGGAGGCAGGGAGATACTGTGTAGAAAAGAACAGGGTCCCTGTCGAGGGCTCCACTCTAAAGCCTGGATCTGCCACCCTAAATGAGAACATGCATTCCTTGTTTTCCCACCTGAATGCTACCTTTTCCAAAACCATCCTGGCCCACCACACCCCCCACCCTGTACCCATAAAAACCCCAAGTTCCACTGGCAGAGGAGCAGAGTGGTGTAGCAGAGAAGGAAAGAAAGAAGAAGCATCCGAATGTTGAGAGTTTGGCTGGGGATGGTCAGGGATTATCTTCCTATTTAATTCCCTTTCCAGCTCCCCATCCCACTGAGAGCCACTTCGATTGCTCAGTAAAATCCTCCACATACACCACCCTTTAATCTGTTCGTGTAACCTGATTCCTCCTGGACTCCAGACAAGAATTCGGATGCACTGGGTACGGGAACCCAAAAAGGCTGTCACACTGACTCTTCAGTGAGCTGTTTAACACTGAAGCCATCCACTGACGGCAGGGCTAAAAGAGCATTGTTTGTAACACACGCCTTCTGGGCCTCCAGAAATCGTGGGTAACCCCTAGATGCTGCCGTGGGCCAGTACGGAGCTCGTTCCTGCTGGCACCCAAAGGTATTCGCCTGGCTCCTGCACCTGCTCACCTGCATGCTCCCCCTCCTGCAAAGGGTTTGAGTATGGTGGCTGAGTAAATGGGCCACCCCTGTCACAAGTCCTGTGTGGAGGTCAAGGGAACTCTCCTGTCTCAGATCCATTTTACTTACAACGAGAATTTGGATTGTTTGTGGTTTTTAGCTACTATGAATAAAGCTTTTATGAACATTCTAACCCATATTTTTTGTAGGACATAGCAGTCATTCTGTGGGATATATACAGGAGGAAATTGCTGGATCATATTATATGTTATTGCTTTAGTAAATACTGCCATAAAGTTTTCCAGAGTGATTATACCAAAAAGATAACATTTTACTCATTTAAATAAGCAAAAATATTTTAGAGTATAGTGACCCAAGCTGGAGACATTGGGACAGATTTCGTACATTAATATATAGCTTGTAACACAACTCCATGTAATCTAATATCACTGTGGGTCACAAAATGGATTTGTGAATCCAAAGCAAAGATTTGAGGTTAATCATAATTCCAAGAGACAGAGGAATAAATATTCATTTATTAAACAGACAAGAATAAGTCATTCAAGGTGTGTGTGTTAATGAAAGGATTTGTTTCCCATTAGAAGCATTTCTATTAAGATAAGACACAAAGTGAGAATGACTTTTATCTCCTCTGTTATTCAACATTATATGGCAATGCCTATAGATAAGGGAGAGCACTTAGATGCTTGCAAAATTTAGAGAATTGCAAAAGAAGTAAACCTATTTTTATTTGAAGATGATATAAGAGTATACTTGGAAAGTCTGAGAAAATCAATACAACTAAAACAATAAAATAATTCCATAAGATGAAAGAAGGTAAAATTAACCTTTAGAAACAATAGTCTTTAAAAACACAAACAATAACCAGTTAGAAAATATAATGTAGTGCAAATCCCATTTATAAGAGCAACACAGCATGAAATAAAATATATAGGAATAAACTTAACAAGAAATGTGTAAAATCTAAATGAGGAAAATTTCAAATTCCTGATGACAGAAAACTAGATTTGAACAAACAGAAAAACCGCTCTTATTCTCCTTGTAGGAAAACTCTATATCATAAAGATGTCAGTTCTCCTCAATTTATAAATTTAATGAAATATCAATAAAAATACCAGTAAGCATTTTTTATGACGCTAAGTTCGCACTAAAATTTATATGATTAATCACAAAAGATCACATGTTATATGATTCTATTTATATGAAATGTCCAAAGTAGGCAAATTTATAGAGAAAAAAAGCAGAGGCCGGGGGCAATGGCTCACACCTGTAAACCCAGCACTTTGGGAGGCCGAGGCCGGTGGATCACTTGAGGCTAGGAGCTTTAGACCAGCCTGGCCAACAGGGTGAAACCCTGTCTCTACTAAAAATACAAAAATTAGCCAGGCATAGTGGCGCATGCCGGTAATCTCAGCTACTCAGGAGGCTGAGATATGAGAATCACTTGAACCCAAGAGGTGGAGGTTGCAGTGAGCTGAGATCACACCGCTGTACTCCAGTCTGAGCAAGGAGGGAGACTCTGTCTCAAAAAAAATAAATAAATCAAATAAGTAGAATAGTGATGGCTTAGGGCTGGGAGGAGGGTAGAAGAAAGAATAGGGAATGACTGATAATGAGTAGAAGGTTTCTTTTAGGAGGGGCAACAATGTTCTAAAATTAAATGGGGATGATGGTTTCAATATACAAAACATATTGAATATACTAAAAAATATTAAATTGGACTTGTTAAATGGGTAAAATGTATGGTATGTAAATTACATCCCAATATGACTGTTTAAAAATTTATAGTGAAAAGTAAACATATAGAAATTGGAAAACAATGAAAAAGAAAAGACACAAGTCAGGACTAACACTTTCCTACATGAAAACACACATTAAAGCCTCTCTAATTAAAACAGGGAGAGGCCAATGAGTGGACAGAATAGAATATAAATTTCAAAATAGACCACAGAATATGTGGAAATTTAGAATATGATAAAGGTTACATCTCATATCATTAGGACAAAGACAGACTTTTTAATAAATAGTCCTGGGACAACTAATTAACCATTTGTAAAAAGATAAAATTAAACTATACCTCACACTTTATACATAAACTCTGAATATATTAGGAAAATAATGTAAAAATTTTTAACAAACCCATACAAGCACTAGAAGAAAACATAGGTGAATTTCTGTTTAACTTGGGTGTAAAGAAAGAACTGTGACCTAAAATCCAGAGGCAATAAAAGGAAAGACTGATTAATTCACATTTATAAAATAAAAGATGTTTGCATGTCAAAAAAACATCATGAACAAGGTCAAAAGACAACTGACATGGTAATGGTAGAGAAGTCTGTGTAAGACCAATCTGCAGATAACAACTATAAATTCTGGAAGAAATATTTTTTAAAACTATCTAAAAATAACAATCTAAAGGCACTGAAAGGGGGCCAAAAGAAAGCAGAAACTGGACAGGAGTCTGCCCTTCAAAGAAGTGACCCACACTAATGAGTTTTCTGTTTTCACAGCTTCTTGCCTGAAGGCACTAAGATCCCAGTTGGCACCTCTCAGGGCATCTTGAAATCAAATAGAAACTTGCAGTCTTACTGGCTTGGGGAAATCAAAGGATAAAACTCAGGGCTATCACCACAGCTGAAAAGTGCTGAGAGAAAGCATTAAAAGGAGAGAGCCACAGAAGAGGAGCTCCAAATTCAGAATATAAACTCTGTAAATCTCTCAATGCCCCTGAACTATGCATGTAAGAGACAGACTTCAAGCAGCCTATGTAAGACTAAAAGAATTAGACAAAATGTCAGCTGTTTCTCACAACAGCTATGACAGATTTTTGGAATTTGAGTTCAACCAAGTTAATTTTCTGCTTAAACAGAACTTTTTTTTTTTTTTTTTTTTGACACAAAGTCTTGCTCTGTCACCCAAGCTGGAGGTCAGTGGCACAATCATAGCTCACCGCAACCTCAAGCTTATGGGCTCAAGCAATCCTTGGCCTTAGCCTTCCAAGTAGCTGGGACTACAGGTACATGCCACCATGCCTGACTTATCTTTTAATTTTTAGTAGAGAGGAAGTCTCCCTGTGTTGCCCAGGCTGTTCTCAAACTCCTGTCCTCAAGTAATTCTCCCACCTTGGCCTCCCAAACTGCTGGGATTATAGGTGTGAGTAACCTTACCTGGCCTTTTTAAAACAAAAATTTACATCTCTTCAGAGGAACCGTAAGAGAAGACATAGGCTGTAGAGCAGGTTGTCCACAATGTCCAGAATAAAATAAAAATCACTAGACATACAGGTGAGTGGGTGTGTGCACACTCATGCACACACAAACAGGAAATGACACTCCATAAGAACCAACACGTTGGATTAAGCAGATGAAGACTTTTAAATCAGCAAATGAAACTATGTTCAAAGATGCAAAAGAAAATAAGTTCCTAATGAATTGACAAATAGGAAATCTTTGCAGAGAAACAGAAACATTAAATATACCAAGCTCACAATTACAACATGTAAAATAAAAAATTCACTGGATGGGCTTAATAGAATATTGAAAATGTTAGAAGAAAGAACTTGTGATTTTGAAAAAAAGATTAATCAACATAATTCAATCTGAAGAAAAAAAATTTAACCTATGGGATAATATCAAAAGGTTTAACATACATATAATTGAGGTTCCAAAAAAGGAGAAAAAGAATGACGCAAAAATTAAAGTTTTTTGAAAAACAATGTCCAAAATATCTAAAGAACCTCAGTGAACCTCAAGCAGAACAAATATATATATATATATGTGCTATGTGGATATATATACAAAAAATATGCAAATATAAATATTTACGCAAATACAAAAATACATGCAAAAAAATACACCATGAACAAGTAGGTTTATCACAAGAATGCAATGTTGATTTAACATATTAAAATTGTCAATAAGTATATCTCCACATGCATATATATATACACATATATGTATGTGTGTGTGTGTATGTGTGTATACACATTACAATCAAACTTCTGAAATCAGAGGTTAAAAAAGTTATTGACTGGGCATGGTGGCTCATGCCTATAATCCCAGCATTTTGGGAGACTAAGGTGGGAGGATTGCTTGACACCAGGAGTTCGAGACCAGCTTGAGCAACATAGTGGATCCCATTTCTGCAAAAAAAAAAAAAAAAACAGCCAAATAAAAATGGTAACTTAAAGTCTGGGTGTGGTGGCTCATGCTTGTAGTTCCAGCACTTTGGGAGGTTGAGGCAGACAGATCGCCTCAGCTCATGAGTTTGAGACTAGGCTGAATAACATAGCAAAACCCCATCTCCACTAAAAATTAAAAAATTAGCCAGGTATGGTGGCATGCACCTGTGGTCCCAGCTACTTGGGGGGCTGAGGTGGGAGGCTCACTTGAGCTCAGGAGGTGAAGGTTGCAGTAAGCTGAGATCACACCGCTGCACTGTAGCATGGGTGACAGAGTGAGACCCTATCTCAAAAAAAGATAAATTGCATAGAAGGGAATAATAATATAAATGATGGCCAATTTTTCATCCGATAAAACATAGGCCAGAAAATAATGGAACCAAACAGTTGAAGTGCTGGGGTGGGGGGAACACTGTCAACCTAGAATTTGATATCCAAACAAAATATTCTTCAAGAAGGAAAGTAAGAAAAATATTTTCAGGCAAATAAAAACTACCTGAGTTCATTGCCAGCACATCTACACTATAAGAAATGCTAAGGAATGAGAAAATAAAGCCGAAACTAACAAAAGAGAAAGCAGACAAACAATAGACAAATAACAGAGCCAAAAGGTAGTTCTTAAAAATGTGCATAAAAACTATATACCTCTACCTAGACTAAGAAAGGAAAAAAGAAGACACAAATTAGCAATATCAAGAATAAAATCAGGGACACCAGTATAGAGCCTATAGACATTTAAAAGATAATAAGGCAATATATGAATAACTTAATGCCAATAAATTTGTCAATTTGGATAAAATAGAATAATCCTTTGAAAAATAAAAATAACACACAATGAAAAAAATGTTACTAGCCTTATACTTAGTAAAGAAATTGAATGTATTATCAAAAACCTTCACACAAAGAAAATTCCAGACTCAGATGGTTTCTTTGGTGATTTCTGTCAAACATTTGAGGAAGAAATGACATCAAATTTAGACAAACTCTTTCTAAAACACAGGAGAACATTGTCTGAATCACTTTTATGAGGCCTATGTAAATTTGATACCAAAAAACTAACACATATATTACAATAAAAGAAAACTACAGAATATCCCTCATGAACTTAAATAAACTACTAGCAAATCAAATACAAAAATATATGCAAAAGGTCATATTCCATACACAAGTAGGCTATCACAAGAATGCAATGTTGATTTAACATATTAAATTGTCAGTATAATCCACCATATTAATAAAATGAAAGAGAAGACAAATGTATAATCATTTCATAAGCACAGACATTATTTCACCAAGTCCAACTGCCATTTATGATAATGGCGAAATAGTGTCCTCTTTTATTATCAAGAACAAGTTAAAAATGTTCACTCTTACCACTTCTGTTCAACATTGTACTGGAGGTCCTAGGCAGTAAAATAAAACAAAAAGAAATAATAGTCATAAACATTGAAAATGAAGAAGTAAAACTCTCTTTGTGTACAAATGACATCATTGTTTACAAAGAGAATCCTGAGGAATTTATGTAAAAATAGCAGGGTCACAGAATACAAGGTCAATCTGCAAAAATCAATTATATTTTGATTAATTACCAGCAAAAAAAGGTAAATAAAGTTTAAAAACTAATTTTGTTTATAATGATATCTAAAACATCAAATATTTAGAAATAAGGTTAACAAAAGATATTTAATAACTCTACGCAGAAAACTATGAATTTAGAAGACCTAAATACATGGAGAGGTATTTCATGTTCATAAGTTGAAAAACCCAACGCTTTTATAATATACAGTCTCCCTAGATTGATCTATACATTCAATGCAATACAACTCATAATTAGGTTAGGTTTTCAGAGAAACTGACAAATTGATTCTGAAATTTATATGGAAACACTAAGGTCCTAGGATCTATCGACAAGACAGAATATGAGGACTCCCACAACCTGATTTTGAGGCTCCAGTAGTCAAGCTAACGTACACAAAGCAAGTTTATGCAAATACATGAATAAAACACAACAGGGAGCCTAGACCTAGACTCACATTTTTAAGGTTACTTAATGACTGACAAAACCACCAAAGCTCCAATGGGAAAAGTAAGCACTTTTCAAGAAATGATGCTGGAAAAGTAGATATCCACATGGGGAAGAAAATGAATCTCAATTCCTATCTGCACTCATCCACAAAATCAATTCAATATGGATGATAGACCTAAACATAATACAGCTAAAATTATAGTAGTCCCCCTTTATCCACAGTTTTGCTTTCCAAGGTTTCAGTTACCCTCAGCCAACCAAAGGGATATGTGGCTCATCATCCACTCACACCCAAAAACAACCTAAATGAGAAATTTTAGAAATAAATAATTCATCCTTTAAAATTTTTTTTTTTTTTTTTTTTTTTTTTTTTTGAGAGAGAATCTCAGTCTGTCACCCAGGCTGAAGTGCAATGGCACAATCTTGGCTCACTGCAGCCTTAGTCTCTCAGGCTCAAGCAATCCTCCAACCTCAGCCTCCCGAGTAGCTGGAACTACAGGTATGCACCACCACACCTGGTTAATTTGTGTATTTTTTGTAAAGATAGGAGTTAGCCACATTGTCCAGGCTGGTCTTGAACTCCTGGGCTCAAGTGGTCTACCCACATCAGCCTCCCGAAGTGCTGGGATTACTGGTGTGAGCCACTACACCTGGTCAACTCACACGTTTTAAATTGTGTACTGTTCTGAGTAGCGTGATGAAATCTCAGGTCATCTGTCCCATCCCTCCTAGGATGTGAATCATCCATTTGTCTGGTGGATCTCCACTGTAGATGCTACCTGCCTATGGGTCATTTAGCAGTCATCTGGGTTATCGGATCAACTGTCGTGACATCACAGTGCTCATGTTCAAGCAACCCTTATTTTACTTTGTAATGGCCCCAATGTGCAAGAATAGTGATGCTGGCATGTCATTATAATTGTCTGTTTTATTATAATTTGTTGTAATCTCTTCCTGTGCCTAATTTATAAATTAAACTTTATAATAGGAATATATGTATAAGAAAAAACCACAGTATATATAGAGTTCTTTAGTATCCATGGTTTCAGGTATCCACTGGGGGGTCTTAGAATATGCCCCCTGCAGATAAGCAGGGGCTACTATATAGAACTGTCAGGAGAAAAATATTTGCAACCTGAGAATAGGCAAAGATTTCATAGGTCACAATTATAATGATATGCCAGCATCACTTGTCCATGACAAGGTGCTTTACAGAGGCCATTGTCTCCTTTCAGCTAGGCAGTGAAAACAGTTTTCTTACACTGTTTGCATTGCAATAAAGGAATACCTGAGACTGGGTAATTTATATTTTAAAAAAGAGGTTTATTTGGCTCATGCTTCTGCAGGCTATACAGGAAGCATAGGGCCTCAGGAAGCTTCCAATCACAGCAGCAGGTGAAGGGGAGCCAGTATATCACGTAGTGAGAGAGGGAGCAAGGGAGAGAGGAGGAAGTCTCAGACTCTTTTAAACGACCAGATCTTGGGCGAATTAGTAGAGCAAGAACTCACTCACGATTGCAAGGATGGCACCAGGCCACTCAAGAGGGATCCACCCCTGTGTTGCATACACCTCCCACTAGGCCCACCTCAAACACTGGGGCTGACATTCCAATGTGAGATCTGTAGGGTACAAGTATCCAAACTACATCAATGTCCTCTGAGTGTGTGTGTGCACACGTCAAGTATCCAAACTACGTCAATGTCCTCTGAGTGTGTGTGCACACGTGAACTCATGGGGTTTCTTATTCTCATACATTCTGGCAGTCCTCTGTTACTTACTTACTTCACACATAAATTATCACCAGATATGGGACAATATAGTTACTAGGGAAAAAAGTTCATTTTCTAAAAAGAATTGGTGTATTCTTTGGTAAATTAAGAGGAGAAAGTATCCAGAACGCTTTTCGAGTTCTCTTTGCACAAGTGTGTAATTGTTTTAAGGGTCTTTCTGATGTAAAGTGATTACAGTATACATTCCACCAAGCACCAGGCTGCTCCCTCAGCATGTCCCCCACTTCTCCGGATGCACTAAAATGTCTCAAATCGGTTGCCAATTGGCAGGTGAATCCTATAAAACTGCAAACCTCTGGTGTAGAAACATTATATAAAAGGAATGTAATTGCAGGAAGCTTTCCACCTGCCCCATTCTAGAGGCATCACAAAGCAGATTTTGTCTAAAGGCTTACCAGAAAGTGGGAGGGCTCCAAAAGGACTTAGAAGGCCCATCAAGCACAACCTGGCATTGTTCATCCCAAATAATTACATATGCAGAGTTTTATAGTAGCTCCTAGTGGTTCTTTTCATCAGCCTCGTCAATGGAGGCAATAAACCTCCCTTCCTGTCTGCTACCCCACCCCACCCCTACTGTGAAGCACCTGGGCTTTCTGTGGGGGGGACTCCCCCATGCATCCCAGCATCAGCCCGGGCCTGACCAGTCTAGCCCAATCAGGGCACCTCCAACTACCCTTGCTGTGGTGTTTGGTTCAGGGATGAACTCCTGCAGAGAGAGTATGTCTTCATCACAGACAACTAGCAGGCCTGCCCTGCCGAGGAAAGCCAGCCTGAAGACAAAGCCCACACAGGGCAGGAGAAACTAAGAGAAGGTAAGACAGAACCAGAACCCTGATCAAACCACCAAGCATTTGTGTCACAAAAACTCAGTGAATCCCATCTAATGTTCAAGCCTGTGCATTGGATTAGGTTTTTGGTATCCTGCACCCAAAATATCTTCACTAAAATACTACATATCCTCTGAAATATTAAACAAAAAGATAGTGGAAATTACCAACTACTCATGTAACAAGTTTTAGAAATCCTGGCCTTGAAAGATGTTGTGTTCAGTAGCGACTATACAACCAATGTAGGTTGTATATTTTCATGGGGCAATGACACCTCTAGTAATTCACGCATCATTTTCTACTCACACACTGCTTACTTCTGTAAGGATTTCACTGAGCTTACAACAAAATACCTATATATTAGGATAATTAAAATAAGAATTAATTATCCAGGGGAAAAGATGGATATATCAGAAAACATCAGTGAAGTATAACTCTTTTTTTTTTTTTTTTTTTAGAGAAGGGGGTTTTGCTGTGTTTCCTTGGCTGGAGTGCAGTGGCCGGATCTCAGCTCCCTGCAAGCTCCGCTTCCCGGGTTCACGCCATTCTCCTGCCTCAGCCTCTGGAGTAGCTGGGACTACAGGCGCCCGCCACCTCGCCCGGCTAGTTTTTTGTATTTTTAGTAGAGACGGGGTTTCACTGTGTTAGCCAGGATGGTCTCGATCTCCTGACCTCATGATCCGCCCGTCTCGGCCTCCCAAAGTGCTGGGATTACAGGCTTGAGCCACCGCGCCCGGCCTAGTGAAGTATAACTCTTATGTTGGAACATACAACTTAGCTCTGAGTATTCTGTCAGCCAAGGTTAAAATTATTACAGGTTGAGTATCCCTACTCTGAAAATCTGAAATCTGAAATGCTCTAAAATCCAAAACTTTTTGAGCACCAACATGATGCTCAAAAGAAATGCTCACTGGAGCATTTCCAATTTTAGATTTTTTGGTTTAGGGACGCTGAACAACTAAATGTAATGCAAATATTCCAAAATCTGAACAACATTGAAATCTACAACACTTCTGGTCGCAAGCATTTCAGATAAGGGATACTCAACTCAACCTGTATCTTACTATCTGAAAAAGAAAAATATCTGTGTTTGCCAGGAGGTATGATGCTTTTTCCTAGCAGTAGTAAGTAAAGTCTAGAGCAGCTGTGGTTAGTTTGGGAAGTTTAGGCCCCTGAATGCTGACATTAGCTGAACCACTTTAGCTTATCTGTATTTAGAGCATCACTAAAAGTGTCAACATTAATCTATGTACTGGCAGTGTTAGAATGTTATCAGATTCTGGCAGAGAAATGTTTACATCAGCACTTGCAAGAAAGTAGGGTGGGTTGCAGTGAGTTGTTCAAGGAAGTACAATATGACCTCAGCCCCACAGGGCTGTGGTCAGCAGCAGCAGGAGGGCACACTGAGGGCTTGAACTCTGCAGCCCCTCTGCACCCTGAGGACAAACAGGGTAGGGAGGCAGGGAAGCAGAGGGATGAAAAAGGAGGAGGGAAACCATGTGGGGGAGTCCACAGAAGGGCAGCTAAGCTGCGAAACCCTAAAGTATGCAACTGGAAAGGGAAGGGGTACTTCACTCAGCATGTGCTGGCACAGAAGAGAAATATGGAAACACAGAGAAGTTGTGGCCACCTTAAAAGATAAAAGGGAGATTTGCACACAGTTTAAACTAGGAGAACATAGTTGGGTAACCATAGCTAAGGTAAAGCACAATTATTACCCCTGTTACACTGACAAGAAAAGCAATGTTTGATTATTTGCCCAAGATTTCATGGCTACTCAGTGATGGAGTTAGGGACCTGATGCCAGGTAGTCCAGCTCCAAAGCCAGCTGCTCACCTCTGGTGACTAAGTCCATCCCATCTACCCGCTCTGACTGGAGCTGCAACTGTGGGAGACAGTTTCATGTGAGCTGTGACAGCATCCCCAACCCCAGTGTGCTGTCCCACATAATTCCGCTCTACGCAGCCCAGAAGTGCAAGACAGAGAACAGCCCCAGGTAACCTTCAACCAACTGGCAATGGAAGCCAATGGAGAAATGTTCCAGACTCCTGGCCTGCAGCAGATGGTTCTGAAAGGCGTTCTGTGTGCTAACTCTAGGCCTGACAGAATCAAGCTCCACCAACCTTAGAGGTAACCTCCGCTTCTTCTCTGCCCCATGCTCCCTTCTTTGGGAATCACATCCCAAATAAACAAGCTGTAACAGAATGTCTCAGGCTCTGCAAGAAAGGAAACTCAAAGCAAAAGAAGGTATCTGCATTATAGGACATCAGAGATCAGACAGGATCTCATCAAATTCTCAGCAGGTTCATATTTGATTGTTAAAGTCAACGACCACTGTCCCGCTTTGGAGAAAGAAGTTGCAGAGGAGGAAGAGGTTTTCAGTGAAATATTGGCTCAGGGCTCAGCCAAAGGCAAAAGATTTCAATGAACAAATATGTCTGACTGAGCTATATGTTTTCTGAACGGTGACTTGTCCATTTCAAAGTGAGGCATGACAAGAATCACTGGACCATGGAGTTGTTGGACAATGTGTGGTGTTCTCAGATAAATGTATTTCTTTCTTTTGGGCGTTTATATAAAGCTGATGCAAAGGGTTTGTTTATTGTTGCTTGTCAGTTTCCTTGTAAGTGGTGTACATGTCCTTGATTTTAAGCTGGAGAAAAGGGACACACACTGATTCTTACTGAATATTCTAATGCTATAGGTATCCACTAAAAAGTTGAAGAAAAAAAAACACAGAACTTTTGGTGCCTAGGGAACAATTTAATCTTTTCCAGGCTCTCCAAGGTGTCACATTTTTACCAGCTCTTTGCAAAGTATAAGTCAACACATGGCTGAGAAAGAGACTTTCATGATTGCAATATATTTATGCAACTGTATCTAATGGTTATTACAGAACTAGGGGTTTGCCTAAGGACAGCAAATGACTCAACTGCTACATATGTGGGGCTCCTCTTGATCAAGGGAAGAGTCCAAAGTTAGTGTTATCCTTTTTGTATCCATCACTCTTACCTCAGTGATTCAACTTATGGTCTATGACATTATTCAGAAAATAAAGTGCTATTAGGGAATTTCATTTTACGAAACATTTCATGAGAAACTTTTCCAGGAAGGGAAGGCTCATTACCTCAGTCACAAGAGGGCAAGCTGCTTGCACTGGCACTGGTGCTTCTGAGCTGCTCAGAGGCACGGGGCCCAGACCTTTGATGAAAGGGTACTGGTCAGTTGGTGCTGATGTCTCTGAACTTGGACAAGAACCCAGTGGGTCTGGGACTCAGACCTCTGAAGCGGAGGTGCTGGGTGGCGGGTGCTGATATCTGTCAGAGTGACAGGATGAAACTGGCTTTGCAAGTGTTGAGAAAACTACAAACAGGATCCAACAGGATTCAGTTGCTTCCATGGGAGGAACTGTCTCTGCCAGAGTGAAGAATCATTATTGGGCTGACTTTCACAGGAACCACAAGCAGGCAAGGGGAGGCCACAGCAAGTCCCTTCTCCCTCCCGCAGCCTTGCAGTTTCTATCTAGCACCCTCTACTGACAGAGCCTTACTGGAGAAGCAGAAATGAGATTTGCAGAGTAGCAGCCCCAGCCTCACAGAGCAGAGCAGGGCAGGGTGGGTTTGCAGCTAAGAACCAACAGCTTAATAACTGGCACAGCATCTTACAAGACTTTCGGCCTCAGAATACCAAAAATCTAATTTTCAGATATTGCCTGTGCTTGGAATTAGTGAAAAAGTAAACTATCAAGGAAGCCATGGAGGAACTGTAGTCTCATATTATGTTGGCAAAGGTACACTCAACAGACAAAGTCAGCCTCGGATAAAACCTGGAAATGGCAAAGGATGCATCTCCTGCATATTGTAGCAACTTCCATATCAGTAAGATAGAAGAGCAGGCTGAAGAACTGCATTGTGTTCAAGATGCATAAATAGACAATGTTTGGGAAGTCAGTGGAAAATCAAAGGATGCAGAGAAAGGTAGACAAAAAGAAAAAGGTGGAGTTTTTCTGGCATTTAAGAGAGTATTATGCATTGTGGAAAAAGGTTGCTTCTGCTTATAACTCATTGATTAATTTTGAAGAAAAAGCCACGTTAAACTGGCTCTAGGTCAGATGTCCCACAGTTTCATTTGCGCGTCTGTGAGAAAGAGGCAAACAGGTAATTAGCCTAACCCTTGGAACTCTTCTGAGCCAGCATGGACTCCCAGAGCATTAACCAACCCACTGGGGCTTCCTTCCCATCCTACCCAGAATAAAACCAATTCATTCAGTTCAGTGAGGTCAAAACATGCAGGGAGATTTTGGAAAGATTTCTGTTCAAAGATACAGGACATGTGGATGTAAAGGACTGACATTTATTTATTTATTTGTTTGTTTGTTTGTTTGTTTGTTTGATATGGAGTGTCACACCCTGTTGCCCAGGCTGGAGTGCAGTGGCGCGATCTTGGCTCACCGCAACCTCTGCCTCCCAGGTTCAAGTGATTCTCCTGCCTCAGCCTCCCGAGTAGCTGGGATTACAGGCTCATGCCACCATGCCCAGCTAATTGTCTTTTGTATCTTTAGTAGAGATGGAGTTTCATCATGTTGGCCAGGCTGGTCTCAAACTCCTGACCTCGTGATCTGCCCGCCTCAGCCTCCTAAAGTGTTGGTATTACAGGCGTGAGCCACCGCACCTGGCCGGATTGACGTTTATTAATCCAGAAAACTAGTGTTCAAAGACCCTGGACAGTCAAGGTGGTACTGACTGACAGTCAAGAAAAGAAAATAGGCAAATCCTACGGCAATGGTCGCTCACAGCCAACGCCCAGGAGGGTGAGGACTTTTTGAAAACCCCAGGTTGGCCAGGTGTAGTGGCTCACGCCTGTAATCCCAGCACTTTGGGAGGCCAAGCCGGGTGGATCACCTTGAGAGGGCAGGAGTTTGAGACCAGCCTGGCCAACTTAGTGAAACCCCATCTCTACTAAAAATACAAAAATTAGCCAGGCATGGTGGCATGGACTTGTACACTTGTAGTCTCAGCTACTCAGGAAGCTAAGGCAGAAGAATTGTTTGAACCCAGAAGGCAGAGGTTACAGTGAGCTGAGAGCATGCCACTGCACTCCAGCCTGGGCGACAGAGCAAGACTCCATCTCAAAAAAAAAAAAAGAAAGAAAAAAGCCTCAGGATGAAAATTACAGCCCCTCAATGGGAAAAGGGGCTCCCCTGCACTTCTCCTATCCACCTTTCTGAGAAGGCTCTCAGCTATACCCATGAGCCCCTGCCTTGCCGGCAGTCCCTGGGGCTGGCAGGCGCGTGGTCTCTGGCATGCGTATCATACAGGGCTCTTTCCCATCAAGTGATGATAAAGAAAACATTTAGGTTTAGAATAAGAAAATATGGCAAAATTATGGAGTAAATGTACAAGACAGCACTGAGGGTAAATGCATTATGCACCTTCTAAAAAGTCTCTATGGCTCTGAGTGCCTATGATTACAGTTCTGAACTCTTTCTGTTGCTATCGTCACGTTTAACTTGGGCCACATGCTTCTGTGCCGTGTAGATGTTTTTCAAGTTCAAAGTGACAATGATGCCTTTTATCTCTCTTATAAGATTTTTTTCTAATCATCACCTGGCATTCATGTGCTTCTGGCAACAGACGCTTCCATCCCGCTTTCTTTACTGTTCCATTGTGACTCGGCCGACTAAGTAAATCTCAAGGCTTTGTGGGTGCTTTAATTAGCTCTTGGGGAAAAAAGTAATTATAATGTGGTAATAGTCCTTTAAGAAATCAGATACTTCTAGGATATCTTTCCTCCTCCGAGGTTACAGCCAAAGGGCTAAGGAACCTAGAGGTCTCGGGGGATTGGTGAAGCCCCCCAAATTATATACAAGACTTTTGTGTATGTAAGGGGTGCTTTGTGAGAGAAAATGTTAATAGCTTTCACCAGATTATCAGAGAATTTTTTGACCTCAAAAAGGTTGAGAACCTGTCCAAAATCTGTTGTATGAATGAATAGAACAAAATAAATACACGAGTGAAATGTTATTCCGTCCGGCTTTGGTTTTTCATTTGATTATGGATCCCCAACCCCCGATCCCTTCACAATGTATCCCACACACAGATGCACACACCACACACACACACTCACACACACAGCTCCTTTAATCATTAATAGTCATTATTTTTCTGAGCTCTGTCATTGGGGTTAGGACAGTTTCTTTTTAACTATAGACAAGTCAAATGTTGGTCCGCTGACCCTATATTCCCAGGGACTAATAGCAGGGGGAATAATTGGCCTCATCTAACACAATCCCTTTGTCCTTGCGCAAAGAGGCCTCTTGAGCTGTGGGTGGGAGGGAGTTCTCAGAGAAGGCTGGCATCTCCAAGGTCAAGTCAGAGGGAGAGGGAATAGCAAAGAGGCCTCAGAGGTCGCTATCTGGGATGGAAGTGGGTAGAAGAAAAAGGCACGAGCTGCTGGGCAGCTCTCCACCCTGCTGGGTGGAGCTTCCTCCTGGTTGCCCCTGAACCCAGTTCTGATGCCTGGCATTTCTACAAATACACATACACACACACACACACACACACACCACTCTCACACAAACCTCACTCACATACCCCACTCACACACCACACACACACACACACACACACAAGTCCCTTACCCACCAGTTTCAGAGACCTGCCAGCTTTTTTTCTGTTGAGACAGGGTCTTGCTCTGTTGCCCAGGCTGGAGTACAGTGATGTGACCACAGCTCACCCCAGCCTCAATCTCCTGGGCTCAAGCGATCCTCCTGCCTCAGCCTCCCGAGTAACTGGGACTACAGACATGTACCTTCATGCCTGGCTAAGTTTTTTGTTTTCTGTAGAGATGATGTCTCACTATGTTGCCCAGGCTGGTCTCAAACTCCTGGGCTGAGGAGTTTCCTCCCACCTTGGCCTCCCAAAGTGCTGGGACTACAGGCATGAGCCACTGTGCCCAAACAACCTGCCAGCTCTTGCAGACACTTTTATTCACTCAATCGGCAAACATCTTGGAGGACTGATGATGTGCCAGGCACTAGATTAAACACTGGGGAATCAAAGTTTAGCAAGCTCAATGACTGAAAAGATGGCCAACACACACATACATAGAGGTTAACTTACAACCTTGTGAGTGCTATCACAAAGCAGGACCAAGGTCCTGGCAATGCACAACTCTAGAGGGCGCAATCTGTGGGAGTCTGTGGGAATTGCCACTCCTTGTCCACTTACCATATAAGCATGGCCTCTGGAGCTGTGCGGCCCAGAAGCCCTGGACATGACCCAGGAGCACAGCTGGGAGGAAGAGGTGCTAATGGTGGGCATCACCATCCTATTGTGGTGATGGTAGCCATCCAGGGGACACGAACTGACATATACCCCAGCCATCATAAATATGATGCCTGCTCCGTGCTGCTGTGTCCTACTCTAGCCTTGGAAGCTGATCTTTTAAAGGTCACCACATTTAAACCCATTTGACACATGGGCAAAGGATATGAATAACCAACCCGCATGCCTCCAGAAAGATGTCCCACACCACTAACTGTAAGACCAATTCAAATTAAAACAATAAGAACAGATGGGTAAACACTGTAAAGACTAATAGCACCTAGCACTGATGAAGATATGAGGAAATGCATATATCATATATCGCTGGTGGGGATATAAATCTTTGTAATCTTTTGGAAAATAATCTGACAACATCCATTAAAATTAGAAATATACATGACCTTTGGCCCAGGAGTCACACTTTGAGGAATTTCTCCTACAGGAATAAAAGTACCAGCATTGTTTATAATGGAAAAAAACTGGAAATATTCTAAATACCTCAAATAGAGGAATGGCTGGCTACATTATGATATCTGTACCAACGAATATTACACAGCCATGAAAAAGAATAAGTTACTCTTATACTTACTTACCTAGAAATAGGCCAGTGGTATATTGTTTAGAGGGAGGAAAATAAAAGAAAATTATAGACAGATATAGAGAGAATACGCCTTTTTTTTTTTTTTTTTTTTTGAGACAGAGTCTAGCTCTGTCACCCAGGCTGGAGTGCAGTCGCATGACCTCAGCTCACTGCAACCTCTGCCTCCTGGGTTCAAGCAATTCTCCTGTCTCAGCCTCCCAAGTAGCTGGGATTACAGGCGTGTGCCACCACACGCAGCTAATTTTTGTATTTTTAGTAGAGACAGGGTTTTGCCATGTTGTCCAGGCTAGTCTCAAACTCCTGACCTCAAGTGGTCCACTTGCCTCAGCCTCCCAAAGTGCTGGGACTACAGGTGTGAGCTACCATGCCCGGCCAGAGAATAAGCTTATTTTTGAACAAATACATAATAGGAAAAAAGTCCATGCACATTTCTACACACAACACATACACATTTGAGCAGAGAGAAGATGCAGAAAGTTCCAAATCAAACTGTTCAGATTGTAGCTCAAAGGGTACACTCAGAGGCAAAGAGCGTATTATTGAATTTTTCTGTATACGACTCTGCTTTGTTACACATGCCATGGTTGGCATGCTTTTTTTGTATAATTTTTAAAAATCTAGAGAAGTGTCTAGCTTTAAACATAGTCTTTTTGGAAATTATCTTCATATGGCATTGGTCGATTGTGGTCCAGCCATGCAAGAGGATACAATGGCGCAGTTTAAAGAATGAAATAGAGCTGTGTATGTTGCAATGGGAACACATTTAGATATGTACAAAAAGATGCAATAACTAAACATACAGTGAGACACTATTTGCATTATGTAGAAACAAGACATGCATATGTATGTTTGTTAATGCATACACAGAGAGAGAGAGAGAGAGGATCAGAGACTCTTAGCAGCAGCCACCTACCTCTGGCAAGTGGGATAGGAGGGAGGCCTCACACCCTCCTGTCCTGTCTGAACTTTCTAAGGGTAGATTACTTATAAATAAGTAAAAACTAGTTGTTTTAGGATAAGCTATTGTTTTTCTTGCCTCATATTGACAGACTGCACTAAGATATGAGTGTAGTCTCCAACCAGCACTTATACATCCACATCAGCCTCAAGTTCACAAAATCAAAATCAATTTCTATATGTGGTACCACCTGCCCCTCAGGAGTTATAAAAAGAAATGTCACAACCAACTAAGGATGTGTCCAACTTAAAGAATGATAGTGTTAGGCCGGGCGTGGTGGCTCAAGCCTGTAATCCCAGCACTTTGGGAGGCCGAGACGGGCGGATCACAAGGTCAGGAGATCGAGACCATCCTGGCTAACACAGTGAAACCCCGTCTCTACTAAAAAAGTACCAAAAAAACTAGCCGGGCGTGGTAGCGGGCGCCTGTAGTCCCAGCTACGCCGGAGGCTGAGGCAGGAGAATGGCGTAAACCCGGGAGGTGGAGCTTGCAGTGAGCTGAGATGCGGCCACTGCACTCCAGCCTGGGCGACAGAGCGAGACTCCACCTCAAAAAAAAAAAAGAATGATAGTGTTGTAGCTCACATGTGTAGTCCCAACTACTTGTGGGGCTGAGGCAGGAAGATCACTTGAGCCCGAGTTTAAGGCTACAGTGAGCAATCAACATATCACTACTTCAGCCTGAGCAACACAGCATGATCCAATTTCTTAAAAAAAAAAAAAAAGATAGTGATACCTACATTTTTACAGAGCATGATAATCTAAGAAGGGTAAAAAATACTCTGCAAGGAATTTGTCTTTATGGAAGTAACACATTATGGAAACAGTCATTTTAAAGATACACCATAAACAGAATGGCAAACCTGTGCTCACTATAAACACTAGAAAAAATATCAAATAAATGCATCAATAACTTGTAACATCCCTGTCCACTGCTATTACATAAGCAAATGAGAGAATCTACTTTACAAAAATTTTAAAAGCCTTACCATAGGAAGATCACACATACCTTGAGTTAAGTTGCAGCCTCGAAGGAATTGAAAGCCTGTCTTCTAAAGCCCTCGCTGCTTTTTCTCCCGAGCTGCCCTTGCCCAGGGAGGCAGTCTAAGTCCCACCCTATGTTGGGCAATCATGCAATCATGTGAACCAGTAAGTAGAGGAGCATCCCATGAGCCCAGACTCCCAAACTGCCCCGGCTCACTCCAGACAGAGAAAAAACAGGTATATACAATATAGAGAGACTTTTGGTTACCTTTAATATATTACCAGTAAATTTCCCTCTCAAGCCATGATCTTGAAAAAAGTTTTGCAGTATTTTAAAAGAAGTTTTTAAATGATGTAATATCATTGGAAATAAATGTCTTATATGAAAGAATTATCAACTGTATAATGGACATCTATGGGAAAATATCACTTGATTGATGGCTAATTTTTAAAGGAACATTGATTCCACAAAAGAGACACACAGTTGCTTATGTACGTTAAAACAAAATAGTAACATAATGGCTACAATTAGTAAGCACACATTATGTGTTTTACACACACTCTCTCATTTAATCTTCACAATAACCTTCTGAAGTGGATACCAGTCACCACATTTTACAGATAAGCAAACTGAGGCAAAGTTCTATAAAAGCTGCTCAAAGTCATACAGCCAGTAAGTGAGGTAGCCAGAACTTGATCCAGTTCTTCTAGAGCTCAAGGCAAATCCACCATGTCACACAGTTTTCCTTCCCTGCCTCATTCCTGCTCAAAAACCTGGAAGAGAACATTGGTTGACACATGCACGGTGCCCCCAAGAGAGCCTGTGCTTCCTACAACACTAGTTATTGACAAAACTGTCATGAAGCCATGTCCCTCTCCTGCCAGAGCTGACTGGATAAGGGCTGTGCAGCCAATCCAGAAACCAGAGCTGACCTTTGCAGTGACCTCACTGGACAATGGAGCTGATACGATTCACCTTCCTCTCTGAGAACAGGAGTTAGGCTACCTGGCAGCAGCCAGGAGCTGGGAGCTCACCGTGCGCACAAAGTGGGCCCCGAGGTCATGCAGGCACAGAAACTGTGAGGCAGCAAGCTTCAGAGAAGAGGAAGGGCCGAGGCAGGACACAAAAGCACAGCCTCTGTGGGTGGCCCAGTCCCATTAATGCCAAAGCATGAGCGTAACAATCCCATAAGACCCTGCTTCTGGGGTCCCAGAGATGCCTTTTCTGTCCCAAGCTGCCATCTTGTGATTGGTGACTGTGGCCAACTGTTACCCCTCCTCCCCATCCCAGACAGCCATCCCCTTCCTCTATAGTAACAGACTCATAACATGTCTAGTATGGCAAAGAGCCCAATTAATGAACTTTACTTCTTGACCATCTGGTATTTGGAGGCAGAGAGCCAATTAATTGTGTTTTGGCACAATTCGGCAATGATTTACTATTTCTGATCATTTCTATAAGTTGACAGGGCTCAACTGGGTGGTTCTTGCCTTCCACATGGTATCAAGTGGAGTTTGACTGGGACTGGTACACCAAAGATGGCTTCATACACATGACTTATGCCTCAACTGGGGTACTTGGAATAGCTGGAGATTGGCTAGGCCTCTCTTCACATGGTTGTTCATTATTCAATAGTTCAGTTCAGGCCAGCCGTGGTGGCTCACACCTGTAATCCTAGCACTTTGGGAGGCCAAGGCGGGTGGATCACTTGAGCCCAGGAGTTCAAGACCAACCTGGGCAAAATGGGGAAACCCTGTCTCTACAAAAAATTAGCTGGGCATGGTAAAGTGCACCTGTAGTCCCAGCTACTATCAAAGCTGAGGTGGGAGGATCACCTGAGCCCAGGAGGTTGAGGCTGCAGTGAGCTGTGTTCACACCACTGTACTCCAGTTTCATATATATATATGTGTGTGTGTGTGTGTGTGTGTGTATGTGTGTGTCATGACTAGAACTTCAGCAGTCATCCTGCAACCACGAGGCAGCCTGAAAGATGAGAACTACACATTGAGGATAGCAGAGAAGAAAGAGGAGTCCAGGTTCCTGATGAGATAGAGGAGCTGCCACACCCACCAAGGACTGCCTATTTGGAGAGTGTTTACACATTGGAAAAAATATAAAGCTCTACCTTACTTACACAATGATTATTTGGTTTGCCCATCATACAAAACACAGTGGGCACAGGCTCAAATGTGAACAACTAACGGAAGGAATTTCATAGCCCATAATGCAACATTTGCTGATGCATTCTATTTTTTAAGAATATAATGAGAAGCACATACTCTGATTAATTGCTAAGTTCCATTACAGTCATATAAAATATATTAAAGCAAGCCTCAAGCTAAAGGTTTTTTGGCAAGTACCTTGCCTCTGAGGGACAAGGAATCCATTCCTGGGGGCTTATGAGAAAGTGTTAGGGGGCTCCTTAATACTGCTGTACAAACACTGCTTGAGAAAATACTACTAATGCCTTTCTGCCAAAACTAAGCTTGAGTACTTTTTCTAAACTCCTCACCATTTAAGAAGAAATGGCATGCAAAGTTCAAATGAGGTCATCATATCCACCCCTCCTGCCTCCCACCTAGTTTCTTCATTCAGCCAACAATCCCTCCCCAACAATTGAGGCTCAGTTGCTGTGTCTGATTCATGGAAGAGTAACTTGTCTTTTCCTCCCCCTTCCCAATTTTTTAAAACACCAAGCAGTATAGGCAAGTTTTTGTTTGTTTGGTTGGTTGGTTGGTTTTTTTTGAGACAGAGTTTCGCTCTTGTCACCCAGGCTGGAGTGCAATGGCCAGATCTCAACTCACTGCAACCTCCGCCTCCCCGGTTCAAGTGATTCTCCTACCTCAGCCTCCCAAGTAGATGGGATTACAGGCACACGCCACCATGCCCAGCTAATTTTTGTATTTTTAGTAGAGACGGGGTTTCACCATGTTGGCTAGGATGGTCTCAAATGGCTAGGATGGTCTCAATCTCTTGACCTCGTGATCCGCCTGCCTGGGGCTCCCAAAGTGCAGGGATTACAGGTGTGAGCCACCGCACCTGGCCGGCAAGTTTTAAACCACAAGAATAAGTTGTCTTTTCACAGGTGTGCATAGGAAGACTCTAGAACTGGGTAAACTGAGAAGTGGGACACACAGTCAGGTATTGCAGGCCTGACTCGGACACATAGATGTGAGCCTGCAACAACAAACAGCCCCTCAACCCTCAAGTACAAGGACAGGGGAAAGAGTAGCATCCTATATTTCTTTTGAAAACTAGCTGAACTTGGCTATGCTATTATTGTACTCGTTTTCATGAATGGTTTTGCAAATGTTTTACTTGACTTTAGACTATATTTCAAATTATCAGAATGTTTTATATTTCCATCTATTTTAAACTAGTAATTACCTGTCTAAAACAAATGGAAACCTTCTTGAAATATACTTAAATGTAATTAGAATATTATTGATACACACAGTATTATTGAAACTAAGAGTAAATAATTTACTGCTTGAACCCAGGAGGCAGAGGTTGCAGTGAGCTGAGATCAAGCCACTGCCCCCAGCCTGGGTGACAGAGCGAGACTCCGTCTCAAAAAATAAAGAAAGAAATAAATACATAAATAAAATTTTAAAAAGAGTAAATAATTTACTGTACTGTTTTGCAGCACCTTAGTCCTACAATCTAATCATTTACACATAGTGTTTTTCTAGTGATTCCACTCTGAATGGTCATCATGGCATAGAAACACAGCTCTTTGCAACTGATTTCCTAATCCAAGTAAATGTTTGCATCTTATTTGGTCATTTGCCAAAACTTGTTGCCTATGTGCTGCACACGTTTCTATTCCTACCGTGGTAACCTTAAAACACCAAGGATAACCAGCAGATTCTTAATTAATGACCTCCTCTGACTCCAGTGATCTGTCCAGGGTCATGTCCCCCAACAGATGTCAACCAAGACAGCGCTCCTGCCAGATCCATCTGGCTTTATTACCAGGCAGTTTCCTTTTTAGACTTCTCATATCTTTGCTTCTTGTCTTTCTGGTCTTTGCTTTCTGTTCCCAGTCTCTCTAACTCACTGTTTCAGCACCCACCGACTTTCTCTTAAAACATCCCTAAAGTGATGGCTGTTTCTCATCATTTGTCCACGTAGTTAACTCAGAACTCAGGGACACGGACCCAGGCCCTCCACTGGCTTCACAACAAAGAGTTTGGTCAGGGTCCTCAAGGAAATTATTCATGCTCAGCTCTAATAAAATGACCACGCTCCCACCCCCTCCCCACACACCGTCTCATTAGCAGGGTTTATTTTTATGGCTAGTACTGTGAATCCGCTAGGTAGAAGCAAGTTCTCTCAACGATCCCCTGACCACAGCCCTTGCAGATACGGCTATGCCCAGGCCCATCGCCTGGACCTGAGCGCGCCTGGCTCTCCGCGCCAACCCACTCTGCCCACTGACTGCTTGAGTCGAAAGCCCGACGACCCTGCCCCAGACGCTGGAGACGCTGGACGCTGGCTCACCTGGATCCCACTCAGACCCGGTCGCGGGCTCATCTGGTCCCTTGCGGACTTGGGCGTACGCTCATCTGGATCCCACTGGGACCCGGGCGCGGGCTCACCTGGTCCCCCGAGGTCCCGGGCACGGCCACACCAGGTCCCCCTCCTGCTCGCGCCGCCCCGGGCGCCCTGGAGGAAGCTCTGTGCGGCTGCAGCCCTGAGTCCCAGGCGGAGCGGTCAGCGGAGAGTTCCAGCCAAGTTACCCCGTGCGCCTCGAAAGAGAGGGTTGCTGGGCGTATGGATATTCTACTTTGCGGGGCCTTTGCGCTCCGTGGCCCCTATAGGCCAGTTCCTCCGAACGCTGATAGGGCACTCCGCGCTCTCCCCTGCCTTCCCTTTGCGTGGGGAATTGGCAGCGGGGCGCAGGGATCCGTCGGAAACGCAAAACTACTTTTTCCCCCTGCTGGTGACTGTGAGGAACTGCACGTGGTGGAACTGACCTGTTAAGTAAGGATTCCTTTCCTCCAAGGGAAGGTTGGGATCTTTCCTCCCCCATCAAAGGCTTCGAAAACTCCCCTTTTTATTCCTTTTCTTTTATTTCAACTGTCACATTAAGAGATAGCAACTCATTTTTAGACTTCAGATTAATGGGAATAAGTAAAATTAAAACATCCCACTAGAGTGTTTAAATTTTTTTTCTTTCTCTTTTTAAATTATGGGAAATTGCAAACGTAAAAGTAGGCAAAAGAGTATAATGAAGTTCCAGCTTTTGGTAACGGATAAAAATTGCAGATAAAAATTATACAATCCGGCCGGGCTCCGTGGCTTACTCCTGTAATCCCAGCACTTAGGGAGGCCAAGACAGGCGAATCACTTGATGTCAGGAGTTTGAGACCAGTCTGCCCAACATGGTGAAACCCTGCCTCTACTAGAAATACCAAAAAAGAAAAACAATTAGGTGGGCGTGGTGGTGCACCAGCCTGGGCGACAGAGTAAGACTCTGTCTCAAAAAAAATAAATAAAATAAAATAAAAATTATACAATCTGAGCAAAGCATTTTAAAAATAATATGTGACGGCATTAGAGATTGACCAAAGAAGGCAGAAACTGTAGGAAAACCACCCTTGAAAAATGAATGAAAATTGTTGGGATTTGTGAGTTTGTGAGGCTTTTTACCTGAGGACAACCGCCAGTGAGCAGCTCCAGCTGCAGAGAGTGAGTCATCACTTGATTGACTTCAGGTGGACAGAAAACAGAGTTTGAGACTAATAGAATTGGAAAATTGGGGCCAGGAGTGGTGGCTCACACTTGTAATCCCAGCACTTTGGGAGGCTGAGGTGGGCAGATCACCCGAGGCCAGGAGTTTGAGACCAGCCTGGCCCACAAGGCAAAACCCTGTCTCTACTAAAAACACAGAAAATTAGCTGGGCATGGTGGCAGACGCCTGTAATCCCAGCTACTCAGGAGGCTGAGGCATGAGAATTGCTGGAACCAAGGAGGTGGAGGCTGCAGTGAGCCAAGATAGTGCCACTGCACTCCAGTCTGAGTGACAGAGGGAGAACTTGTCTAAAAAAAAAAAAAAGGGAAATTGGGAAGAGGTAATTCTAGACAGGAAGAATATATAGAGAAGTATGTGTCATGTTAGCTTTATTTTGGTACCATAACAAATTAACCACAGCTTAATAGCTTAAAACAACACAAATTTATTATGTTACAGTTCTCGAGGTACAGGGCTCACTGGGCCAAAATCAGGGTGTTGACAGGCTGTGTTCTTTCTAGAGGCTGCAGAGAAGAATTGATTTCCTTTTCACTCGGGTAGGACTGAGTTCCCTGATTTCTTGCTGGCTGTAAGGTGAGGGTCATTCCAGCTTCTAGAGACCCATGCTGCATTCCTTGGCTTGGGACCTCCTTCCTCCATCTTCAAAGCCAAAGCCAGGAACTATCAGTCAAGTTCCTCTCACACTTCAAATCTGTCCTCTTCCTCCCATGTCATCTCTCTGACCCAGCCTGGAAAAGTTCTCCCCTCTTAAGGATTTGTGTAATTAGATTGGGCCCACCTAGATTATCCAGGATAGGCTAATCTTCCCCATTTTAAGGTCAGTAACCTTAATCACATCTGCAAAATCTCTTTTGCCATGGAAGGTGACGTATTCATAGCTGCCAGGGAGTAGGACATGAACATCTTCAGGTGGCCATTAAGCTGCCTACCAGAATCTACCCTCTGATCCCTCAAAGATGTCACAGCCTAACATCAATAACTATATTAAATATAGCCAGGTGTGGTGACCTGTAATCCCAGCACTTTGGGAGGCCAGGGTAGGTGGATCGATTGAGCTCAGGAGTTCAAGACCAGCCTGGCCAACATGGTGAAACCCCGTCTCTACCAAAAATACAAAAAATTAGGCCAGGCACAGTGGCTCATGCTGGTAATCCTAACACTTTGGGGGGCCAAGACAAGTGGATCACTTGAGGCCAGGAGTTCGAGACCAGCCTGGCCAACATGGTGAACCCTCATCTCCACTAAAAATACAAAAATTAGCTGGGTGTGGTGGTGCACACCTGTAATCCCAGATACTCGAGAGGCTGAGGCAGGAGAACCACTTGACCCAGGAGGGGGAGGTTGCGGTGAGCCGAGATCATGTCACTGCACTCGCACCTGGGGGATAGAGCAAGACTGTCACCAAAATAAATAAATAAATAAACAAAAAAACTATATTAAATATAAATACACTAAACATGCTAATAAAAAGACAGAGATTGTCAGACTAGATTTAAAACAAACCAAAAACAAGACCTGGTTGTATACTATCCACAAAGGATGACTCTTAACTGCAAAAACATAAATAGGTTGAAAGTAAAAGAATAGAAGAGGATACACTGTGTAAAAAGAAAGAATAAGAAACCCAAGGTCGTCAACAAGCATACAAAAAGATAATCAACATCACTAATCATAAAAGAAATGCAAGTTGAAATCACAATGAGATATCAGTGCATACCCATGAGAAGGGCCATCATCAAAAGAACAGAAAATAACAAGTGTTGGCAAGGGTGTGGAAAAATTGGAACCCTTGTGCACTGCTGGTGGGAATGTAAAATGCTGCAGCCATTATGGGAAACAGTACAGAGGTTTCTCCAAAAATTGAAAATAGAATTACCACATGACCCAGCAAACCCCACTTCTGGGTATGTATCCAAAAAACATCAAAGCAGGATCTCAAAAAGATATTTACACATCCATTTGTCCATTGCAGCATTATTCAAAATATGCAAGAGGTGGAAGCAACCCAAATGTCCATCAGCAGATGAATGGCTAAAGAAAATGTGGTACACACATGGTGGAATGTTATGTAGTCTTTAAAAAGTAAAAAATCCAGCCAGGCGCGGTGACTCACGCCTGTAATCCCAGCACTTTGGGAGGCCGAGGCAGGTGGATGATCTGAGGTCAGGTGTTTGAGAGCAGCCTGGTCAACATGGCGAAACTCATCTCCACAAAAAATACAAAAATAAAAATTAGCTGGGCGTGGTGGTGTGCACCTGTAGTCCCAGCTACTCGGGAAGCTGAGGCAGGAGAATCGCAGCTGCTCTCCAGTATGGGTGATAGAGTGAGACTCCATCTCAAAAAAGAAAAAAGAAAAAGAAAACCCTGCTGTCACTACACGATGGATGAAACTTGAGAACATTATGCTAAGTGAAATAAGCCAATCACTAAAGGACAAACACTGTGTGATTCCACTCATTTGAAGTATCTAAAGTGGTCAAAAATCACAGAAACAGAAAGTGGAAAGGTGGTTGCCAAGGGCTACGGGGAGGAGAGGAGGAATTAGTGTTTAACGGGTGTTGAGTTTCACTTTTGCAAGATGAAAAAGTATTAGAGAACTGTTGGACAACAATGTGAATAAAACTTAACACTACTGAACTATAAAGCTAAAAATGGTGAATATGACAAATTTAATGTTATGTATTTTTAAAATACAAGTTTTTATTCTTAATCTTTGTGAATAGTGTTACATGTTTTTAATAATAAAAGAAATCTGAAGTGATTATATTAATATTTGACAAAATAGACTTTAAGGCAAAATATAATTAGAGACAAAGAGGGAAATGTCAAATGATGAATGAGTCGATACATCAGGAAAACATAACAATTATATATGTTTATGCATCTAAAATCAGAGTTTAAAAATAACTTAAGCAGAACTAAAGAGAGAAATAAACAAATCCATACTCATAATGAAAGATTCTGATACCCTGCTTTTGAAAAGTGATAGAATAACTAGACAAAAAAAAAACAGTAAATATATACAGTATCTTTTAAAAAACACTATAGATCAGGGATTGTTGAATTATGGTCCATGAGACAAATCTCAAAACTAAAATTTTAGGCTGGGCGCGGTGGCTCACACCTGTAATCCCAGCACTTTGGGAGGCCGAGGCAGGTGGATCATGAGGTCAGGAGTTCCAGACCAGCCTGAATAACATGGTGGAATGCTGTCTCTACTAAAAATACAAAAATTAGCCGGGTGTGGTGGCATGCATCTGTAATCCCAACTACTCAGGAGGCTGAGGCAGGAGAATCGCTTGAACCCAGGAGGCGGAGGTTGCAGTGAGCCGAGATTGCACCACTGCACTCCAGCCTGGGCAAGACTCCATCTAAAAAAAAAAAAAATTAGAAAACAGCCACACCTATTCATTTATGTATTGTCTATGGTTGTTTATAGCAGCTTTTGCAGAATTGAGATGCAAAAGAGATCATATGGCTCACAAAGCTTGAAATGTCTATTATCTGGCCCTTCATGGGAAGAGTTTGCTAAACTCTACTGTAGGCCATCTAAACCTAATTGACATTTATAGAACACTTTACCCGATGATAGCAGAATATACAGTCTTTCCAACTGCACATGGTACATTCACTAAAAGAAACCAAAATTGGCCATAAAATATCTCTCAGTAGACTTCAAAAGACTGAAATCTTACAGTGTATGTTTTCTAACCATAATGGAATTAAAATAGAAATCAATAAATATATCTAGAAAAGCCACAGATATTTAGAAATTAAACTACACACTTCTAAGTAATATATGGGTCAAATAAGATATCTGGGTTCGAAAATATTTCAAACTGAATATAATATAAAGTAGCAGACTAAAGTTTAGGTGCTGCAGCTGTAGCAGTGTTTAAAGGTCAATTTTCAGCTTTAAAAATTATATTAGAAAGGAAGACAGTCTTAAAATCAATGAGCCAAATTCCACTTTAAAAACCTAGGAAAAGTAGAGCAAACTAAACACAAAGTAAGTAGAAGGAAAGAAATGATAAGATCCATGTAGAAATCGATAAAATTGAAAATAGTAAAACTATAGAAAATTAACAAAGCAAAAAGCAAGTCTTTTAAAAGATTAATAAAACTGAAGTTTCACACAAGATTAATCAAGAAGAAAAGATACAAAACAGAATTTACCAATAACAGGAATTAGGTCTATCATGTTATTTGTTTCCTGTTTGTTCCTTTTGCTTTTTATCCCTCAAATTTCCCTTTCCAACATATTTTTAGTTATGTGAATGAACATTTTTTAGTATTTCATTTTAATTTTCTACTGTGATTTTGACTATATCTCTTTGTATAGGTTTTTAAATGCCTTCTCTAGGGATTACAGTATACAGAACAGTATCACAATCTATCCGGAATCAATATTTTACCACTCCAACTGGAAGGTAGAAATCTTACCACTATGTTAACTCATTCACCCTCCCCTTTCGTGTTATGGTATCTACATATTACATCTATGTGCATTAAAATCTCATAAGATCATGCTATAATTTTTGCTTTCAACTGTCAAATATACTTTAAACATCTCAGGAGAAGAATAGTTATTATATTACCAGAATTTTGTCATTTGTTACTCTTCCTTCATTCCTGATATTCTAAGTTTCTTTCTGGTATCATTCCTTTCTATCTGAAAAACTTCCTTTAGTAATTGAACAGGTTTACTGGCAACTAACTGTACATGATACATTCATCAAAAATAATATTCTTTTATCTGAGATTGTCTCTATGTCATCTTCATTCACAAAATATATTTTCACTGGATATAGAATTCTGCATTGACAGTTCTTTTCTTTTAGCACTTTAAAAATGTCATATCACTTCTTTCTTGCCTCCATGGTTTCTGATAAGAAATGTGCAGTCATTTATATCTTCATCCCCCTTACAGGTAATGCATAGGTTTCCTCGGGCTGCCTTCAAAATTGTTCTTTGTCTGTAGTTTCCAGTAATTTGATTATGATGTTTCTGGGCACAAATTTCTTTCGTTTATCCTTTTGGGGCTCGCTAAGATTCTTGAATCTGTAAATTTTGTCTTTCACCAAACTCTGGAAATTATTATTATTATATTACTATTTTGAGATGGAGTCTTGCTCTGTTGCCCAGGCTGGAGTGCACTGGTGCAATCTCGGCTCACTACAACCTTCACCTCCCAGGTTCAAGCAATTCTGCCTCACCCTCCCAAGTAGCTGGGACTACAGGCATGCACCACCATGCCAAGATAATTTCGTATTTTTAGTAGAGATGGGATTTCACCATTTTGGCCAGGCTGGTCTTGAACTCCTGACCTCAGGTGATCCACTCACCTTGGCCTCCTAAAATGCTGGGATTACAGGTGTGAGCCACTGCACCCAGCCTCTCCAAATATTTTCTGAGAACAAACAATCTTTCTCCTCCATTTCTGTTACTCTGATGGCATGAATATTCACCTTTTGATATTTTCCTACAGGTACCTAAAGGTATGTTCATTGTTTTTTACTTTATTCTCTCTGTCATTCAGACTGGATGATTTCTATTGATCCTGTCTCAAATTTGCCAACTCCTCAATCATCTCTATTCCACTCTTAAGTCCATCCAACAAGTTTTTTACTTTAGTTATTTCATTTTTCTGGTCTGAAATGTCCTTTTATTTCTCTCTTACATCTTCTCTTTCTTTGCTGATGCTTTCTATCTTTCCACTCATATCAAGAATGTGCATGAGCCTCTTGAAGCATTTGTATAGTATCTGCTTTAAGTCTTTGTCAGATAATTCCAACATCTGTAACCCACTATATTAAGGTAATAAAGGGAAAAAATAATATATCAATTGATACAGAATAGGCATTTGACAATATTCAATACCCATTAATGATGAAAAAAATGTTTTTCACTCTCAGCAAACTAGGAACAAAAGAGAACTTGTTTAATTTAATTGCAGGCACCTACAAAGAAATAAACTACCACTGATAATTCCTACTGATTGCTAAACATTTTCCCCTAATATTGGAAAGAAGGCAATGTTCTCTATTCTTACTGCTTCTACTGTACTGGACATCCTGGATAGTTCAATAGGAAAAAGAAAAAGAAAGAAAGAAAGAAAAGAAAGAAAGGTTGAAAGAAAGAGAACGAGAAAGAAAAAGAAAGAGGAAGGAAGGAAGGCAAGAAGGCAGGAAGGACAATAACAAAGAAAGGAAGGGGGGAAGAAAAAGAAGGAAAGAAGAAAGGAAGGAAAGAAAGAAAAAAAGAAAAGAGGAAGGAAGGAAGGGAAAGGGAGAGAGGGAGGAAAACAATAAAAATAAAAAGAAAGAAAGAGAAAGAAAGAAGAAAGAAAGGGAGGAAGGGAGGAAGAAAAGAAAGAAAGAAGAAAGAAAGAAAAGAAAAGAAAGAGAAAGAAAGAAAAGGAAGAAAGAGGGAGGGAGGAAGAAAAAATCAAAAGAGAAAGAAAGAGAGAAAAGAAAGAAAGAAAGAGAGAGAGAGAGAAAGGAAGGAAGGAAGGAAGGAAGGAAGAAAGGAAGGGAGTTGAAAAGGAAGCAATAAATACATCCCTATTTGAAAATGTTATGATCATTGGCATAGAAAATCCTAAAGAATCAACAACAAAAACCTTCTAGATCAAATACAGCAGTTAAACTAGGTTCCTCCTATCAACTAATATATCAGTTTAACTAACTCAATGTACAAAAATCAATAGTATGTCTATATAATAGTAGAAAACACTGCAAAAGTGTTGACTTTTGGCCGGGCGCAGTGGCTCAAGCCTGTAATCCCAGCACTTTGGGAGGCTGAGACGGGCGGATCACAAGATCAGGAGATCGAGACCATCCTGGCTAACCCCGTGAAACCCTGTCTCTACTAAAAAATACAAAAAACTAGCCGGGCGAGGTGGCGGGCGCCTGTAGTCCCAGCTACTCGGGAGGCTGAGGCAGGAGAATGGCTAAACCCGGGAGGCGGAGCTTGCAGTGAACTGAGATCTGGCCACTGCACTCCAGCTTGGGCAACAGAGCGAGACTCCATCTCAAAAAAAAAAAAAAAAGTGTTGATTTTTAAGGCATATCTACAAAAAAAGAAAGAAGAAACTGGGAAAGTGGAATTTTAAAAATAATCTCATTTATCATAATATAAGAAAAAGTTTGAATACATTCAATAAAAGATATGTAAGCCCTGTACATTGAAAATAACAAAATACCACTGAGATAAGTTAAAGAAGACCTAAATAAATGGAAATATATATCGTATTCACAGATTGAAAGATTCAATATTATTAAGATGCCTCCCCAAATTGATCTACAGTTTCAACTCAATGTCGATAGGTTTTTCTTAGAAATTGACAAGATGATTCTAAAATACATACGGACATGCAAAAGATCTAGAATACCTAAAACAATCTTGAAAAAGTGGAATAAAGTCAGCTGGGAACTTATATTACCTGACTTCAAGGTTTACCACGAAGTTATAGTAATGAAGACATTGTGGTGTATAGGTAAGGATAGACAAATAGATCAAGATGACAGAATGGGATATCCAGAAATAAATTTGCAGTTAAATGATGAGTTGATTATTGACAAAGGTGCTAGAGAAATTCAACAGGGAAAGGTAGGTCTTTTTAATAATTGTCCTGGGCTCCCATAACTCATACCATACAAAAATTAATTTGAGATGGCTCATAAATCTAAATATGAACACTTAAACACTCAGGCTTTTAGAAGAAAATCTAGGAGAATATTTTATGAACTGGGGATAGACAAGTAATAACCATAAGAGAAAAAAGTAATAAATTAGATTTCAGCAAAACAAAAACTTCTCCTCATCTAAAGACACCATTAAGAAAATGGGTAGTCAAACTACAGACTTTTATGAAGAATATATAATGAACACCTACAATTAGATCATGAAAGCAACACAATTTTTTTAAAATGTGCAAAAGAATAAGACTTCACAGAGGAAGTCAGACAAATGGCCAATAAACACATGAAAATTGCCCAGTATCATTGGTTATCAGGTGAATGAGTATTGAAATCACAATGACATACTATTCCATACTTACTAAAATGGTTAAAATTTAAGAATGACAATTTAGCTGGGCATGGTGGTGCATTCCTATAGTCCCAGCTACTCAGGAGGCTGAGGTGGGAGGATAGCTTGAGCTTGGGAGGCAGAGGTTGCAGTGAGCCAAGATCACCCCACTGCACTCTAGCCCACATGACTGAGTGAGACCCTGTCTCAAAAAACAAAAAACAAACAAAAAAAAAAAGTTAAGACAAACAACACCAAATGTTGGTAAGGATTTGGAGCAACTGGAACTCTTACACATTCTTGATGGCAATGCAAAATGGTTCAAATTCTTTGAAAAACCATTTAGCCATTTCTAATAAAGAAAAACATGCTACTACCCTCTGACTAAGAAATTCCATTCCTAGTTACTTAACTGAGAAAAATAGGTTACAAAAAGACTTGTATAAGAATGTTTATCACAGCTTTATTTATAATAGCCAAAAACTGGAAACAGTCCAATGTCCATCAACAGGTTAATGAATAAACAGCACATGGTATATTTACAAAATGAAATACTACTCAGCAATAAAAAGGAACAAACTACTGATGCACACAAGATGGATGAAACTCACAGTAAAAGATGTACATACTATTTTTTTCCATTAGTGTAAAGTTCTAGAAAGTCATAACTAATCTATGTGAAAGAGTATATACTATACTACTCCATTTTTTGAAATTCTAGAAAGATTAATATATGTTAAGAGATAAAGAGAGATGGGGTAGTGGAGTTAAAAAAAAAAAAATTAGCCAGGTGTGGTGGCATACACCTGTAGTCCCAGCTACTTGGAGGCTGAGGTGGGAAGATTGCTTGAGCCAGGGAAGTGGAGGCTGTCCCTCAGATGATCCACCTGCCTCAGAGTGCTGGGATTACAGGTGTGAGCCACCACACCCAGCCACTTCTCGGATATCTGATTGGAGCACCCCCTGGTAGTTTGCTGACCCTTCCTAAATGACATACCTGTGACGGACTCTAGTTTTTCTGTGAAGCAGCAGGTGAGGCACAGGATGATAAGGGCATGGGGAAGAACCAAAATGGCTTTAGGGGAATGGGTGAGATGACCAAGGACATTTGAAATTGGCAACCCTTTATTTGGCTGTGCCTTTTTCCAGCAGCATTCTGGTTTGTTTCTACAAATCATTCAGTTTGTTTACCCTAAAAATTCTATACATCGGCCAGGTGTGGTGCTCACACCTGTAATCCCAGCCCTTCAGGAGGCCGAGGTGGGTGGATCATGAGGTCAGGAGATCGAGACCATCCTGGCTAACATGGTGAAACCCCATCTCTACTAAAAATACAAAAAAATTAGCCGGGCATAGTGGCAGGTGCCTGTAGTCCCAGCTACTTGGGAGGCTGAGACAGGAGAATGGCATGAACCCGGGAGGCGGAGCTTGCATTGAGCCAAGATCATGCCACTGCACTCCAGCCTGGATGACACAGCAAGACTCCATCTCAAAAAAAACAAAAACAAAAAAACAACAACAACAAAAACTACACATATATTTGCTTCAAAAAATCAAACAAACAAACAAAAAAACCAGACAGACAGTGGGGCAGAAGGTGGGTTGAGGAGTAGATGGAAGTACAGACAAAACAAGACTGGCCATTTATTTATTACTTATGGAAGGTGATAGATTCATTCCATTGTTTTTACTACTTTTGTACCTTTGAAATTTTCCATGATAAAAAGATATTTTTAAGGAGTAAAATGAATGAAACCCCTCTCTGGGCACTGATCCCCACTTCTGAGTCTGTACTGGCACAGGGGTGGCCTTCCTCATCCCTGGTTCTGCTCAGGACTCCAAGTGCTTCCTCCGCCTCTCACCCAAAGTCCATTATACTCAGCTGGACAAGGCCTGCTCTGGGACCTGGATTCAGGCCTGACCCACAGAGCTGCAGTGTTGTCTTTTGACTGATTTTTCCAACTCAAGTTGGTGAAAGTTACGTGGAACTGAAAGAGTTCCTAACATGCACACCAGACAAAGATGAATTTAAGTCAGTGTGATGATAAAATAATTCATCCACATAGAGCAAGAGCTGTGATGACTTTCGAATGCTGGAGCAGACACTCAAGAGTACTGACGTTTCTCCAAATCATAAAATCATTGATGAATAGTTCATTTCTACATCTCCCCAGGCTTTTCTTTCTTCCCCTTCATCATCAATATTTGTGACAGTAATTCCCAATGGTTTCAGAATTACTGACATGCTCATGCTTATGTGTTTTGTCTTCTTCTTCTTCTTCTTCCTCCTCCTCCTCTTCCTCCTTTTCCCCTTCTTCCCCTCCCCCTCCCCCTCCCCCTCCCTCTCCTTCTCCTTCTCCTTCTCCTTCTCCTTCTCCTTCTCCTTCTCCTTCTCCTTCCAGACGGAGTCTTGCTCTGTTGCCCAGACTGGAGTGCAGTGGCCTAATCTCGGTTCACTGCAACTTCCACCTCCCAGGTTCAAGCAATTCTCTGCCTCAGCCTCCTAACTACCTGGGACTACAGGTGCACCCCACCATGTCCAGCTAATTTTTGTATTTTTTATAGAGACAGGCTTTCTCCATGTTGGCCAGGCTGCTCTCAAACTCCTGGCTTCAAGTGATCCACCTGCCTCGGCCTCCCAAAGTGCTGGGATTACAGGCATGAGCCACTGGACCCAGTCAACACTCCATTCCTCTAAAAAGACCCTCTACTGGGAGCCAGGCATGGTGCACTCTCCTGTAGTCCCAACTACTAGGGAGTATCACCTGAGTCTAGCAGTTTGAGACCAGCCTGGGCAACATAGTGAGGCTTTGTCTCTAAAGGAAATAAATGAAAATAAAAATACCCTTTGGTATAAGTTGTTTTTAAATCAAAATTAATTTGTCAGAAATACATCAATTCGTCTTAATGATTCTAAGAATTTCTTCTTACCTCTTGAGAGAAGTGGAGTGGTGATTGCTGCTGGTGCCAAGCAGTGGGTGAGATGGGCACATGGGGAGCTGTTGTGGGAAGTCGGGGACCCCGAACGGAGAGACCAGCTGAAGCCATGGCAGAAGAACATAAATTGTGAAGATTTCATGGACATTTATTAGTTCCCCAAATTAATACTTTTGTAATTTCTTACGCCTGTCTCTACTGCAATCTCTGAACATAAATTGTGAAGATTTTGTGGACATTTATCACTTCCCCAATCAATATTCTTGTGATTTCCTATGCCTGTCTTTACTTTAATCTCTTAATCCTGTCATCTTCGTAAACTGAGGATGTATGTCGCCTCAGGATTCTGTGATGATTGTGTTTACTGCACAAATTGTTTGTAAAGCATGTGTGTTTGAACAGTATGAAATCTGGGCATCTTAAGAACAGGATAACAGCGATTTTCAGGGAACAAGGCAGATAACCTTAAAGTCTGGCTGCCTGTGGGCCAGGCAGGACAGAGCCATATTTCTCTTATTACTGAAAACGAGTAAGAGAAATACCACTGAATTCTTTGCCCAGCAAGGAATATTAATAATTAACAGCCCTGGGAAAAGAATGCATTCCCAGGGGAGGCCTCCAAAATGGCCGCCCTAGAAATGCCTGCCTTATGCAGTTGCAGATAAGGGATGAAACCCCTCCTGCAGTGCCCCCAGGCTTGCAAGGATTAGGAAATTCCAGCCTAGGGAATTCTAGTCAGACCGGTTCTCTGCTCTTGAACCCTGTTAAAATGTTTATCAATGACAACACGTGCACAGCAAGACAGGGAACCTCATCAGTAATGTTAATTTCACCTTCGCCTTGTGACCTTGCCCTGCCGATTTGCCTTGTGAATATTTTGTTATCTTGTGAAGCATGTGATCTCTATGACCCACACCCTATTCTTACACTCCCTCCCCTTTGAAAATCACTAATAAAAACTTGCTGGTTTTATGGCTCAGGGGGCATGATGGAACCTGCAAACACGTGATGTCTCCCCTGGACACCCAGCTTTAAAATTTCTCTCTTTTTGTACTCTTTCCCTTTATTTCTCAGGCCACCGACACTTAGGGAAAATAGAAAAGAACCTATGTTGAATTATCGGGGGCTGGTTTCCCCCGATAGGAAGCAGCATTGGATCCTGGACCACCAGGCCTTCCCTGGGTTGTAGGAGCCTCATGTCGACAGGCAAGCACCATGCCTTTTGTATTCTCGCCTCCAATTTTCAGGCACATATTGCATGAGTGCACAGATGATACTTAAAATGATCTAGAATTATATTTAGTTATAGTCCTATCCCCTTCCTTTCCAGATGACTAAACTGAGGCACAGCCAAACTGAGTAAAGTTTGCTCAAGGTCATGAAGTTGAATACTAAGAAAACCAGAATCCAGGTGCACCAGCAGATCTTTGAAGTCATCCTGCCTTCCTGTTGAACCAAAAAAATAATAATTCCTGGGTAGGGAATAGATAAAGCACAGGGTTTCTAGAGAAAGGAGAAGTGGTACTAATGAGAAATTATTGGAAAGCTTGATATTTTAGACAGAGGAATTTATATGGACTCCTAGTGCCAGTTTTAGAACAGGGAAATGATGCAGAGAAAATTAATGTGTCGGGGAAACTGGGGCTCAGAAACACATCCTTCCCTTCAGGGCTTGTGAAGTGCTGGAAGATCTATAGCAGGTAAACCAGGCAAGGAGAGGACCAATAGGAAGAGCATGGGGTTCTGAGCCAGAGGGAGCTGGATCAAATCCCACACCATCTGCATGGCCTTGGCCTAGTGAGTCCCTCTCTCTAAGCCTCAGTCTCTGTACCTGTGAAGTGGGGATGACAGCAGTGCCTGCCTCCCAGGGCCATTGTGAGAACTCATGCATTCAGCAAATCCTTATAAAGTCCAGGCCCTGGGCTAGGAATCACATATGGAACAGCAAACAGGACAGACCCAGTCCAGCTGCCAGGGGTTCATTCTGGAGGGGAACAGGTAAACAATGAATAAATAAGGTAATCTCAGATATAAGGTTACTGTGACAACAATACAAGCCAGTAAGGACAAAGAATAACTTGCTGGCTGGGGGCAGGGAGGACTTATTTATTGGAGTAGTCAACAAAGGCCTCCCCTTAGAATGATGAGGAAACACAGCTATAGGAGGGACCCTCATTCAAAGCAAAGAGCAGCAAAAGCACTGAGATGGAGACAAGACAAGTGTGGCAAGAGCAGTGAGAAGGTGGCCAGGTGAGACAAAGTGAGTCTGAGGTGGGGACAGCAACCTGCGCAGATAGGGCTCTGGAGAGCATGGTGAGGCACTGGTGTTCCAAGGGCAATAAGGAGCCCTGAGAGGCTCTGAGCAGGAACATTCCATGTCCAAAAAGTAATTAACATTTTATTATTTTTTATAGAGACAGGGTCTCACTCTGTCACCCAGGCTGGAGTGCAGTGGAGCAATCTCGACTCACTGCAATGTCTGCCTTCCGGGCTCAAGTGATCCCCCCAAGTCAGCCTCTTGAATAGCTGAGACTTACAGGTGTGGGCCACCATGAGCAGCAAATTTTTGTAATTTTTGTAGAGATGGGGTCTCCCTATGTTGCTCAGGCTGGTGTCAAACTCCTGGGCTCAAGTCCTTGTTCTCCCAAAGTGCTGGGCTTACAGTTGTGAGTGATCACGCCTGGCCGATGATTGACATTTTATGAAGGCCACTCTGTCTGCCATGTGGAAAATGTGTAACTGCTCAATGAGTTCTCCTTGCCTGTGCCTAAACACAGCCAATTTATCAAGACGGGAATTGTAACAGAGAAAGTATTTAATTCACACAGAGCTGGCTAGAGTTTTATTATTCAACTCAGTCTCTCCAAAAATACAAGAGTTGGGGTTTTTAAGGATAATTTGGTGGGTACGGGGTTAGGAAGTGGGGAATGCTGTTTGGTTGGGTCAACAATGAAATCATAGGAGCCTAATGGCCAGGCACAGTAGCTCACAACTGTAATCCCAGCACTTTGGGAGGCCGAGCGGGGGCAGATCATTTGAGATCAGGAATTCAAGACCAGCCTGACCAACATGGCAAAAGCCCATCTCTACCGAAACTTCAAAAAAATTAGCCAGGCATGGTGGTGCATGCCTGTAGTCCCAGCTACTCGGGAGGCTGAGGCGAGAAAATCGATTGAACTCAGGAGGCAAAGGTTGCAGTGAGCCGAGATTGTGCCACTGCACTCCAGCCTGGATGACAGAGTGAGATTCTGCCTTAAAAAAAAAAAAAGAAAGAAACCATGGGGGGTTACAGTGGGTTTTTCTTGTTGTCTTCTGTTCCAGTGTAGGATCACAGTGTTGTAACCCAGCGAGTTGTGGAAAACACCACACACTGAGACTAATTCAGGAGTCCTTTCTTGCTGGCGACCGAGAGACTGCTAGAACTCAAAATTCTCTCAGCCCTGAAGAAGGGGCTAGATTTCTTTTTATACCTTGGTCTAAATAGGGGAGGGGGAGTCTAGCTGAAGCAATTTTTACAGAAGCAGAACAGGCAAAAAGTTAAAAGATAAATGGTTACAGAAACAGTTCCAGGAAAATAAACAGTTCCAGGTGCAGGGGCTTAAACTATCACAAAGTGATAAATGCAGGGGCTTTGGGTACCATCAACCGAGCACGTTCCTGGGAGATGCTGGTACAGCTTGCCTCAGTATCTTATCAGCAAGTGCATTCCTGGATGTGCTTGGAGTCAGCCTGCACTAGTTATGTCCTTAAGGGAGGGGGATAAGGGGGGCTGCAAGTGAAGGAACCAAAATGGAGTTTGTCTGGCTCCCTCAGCTAAGAGTCAGTCGGGTTAAAACAAGGTAGGGCATCACAACAGAACTGGTTGAGCCAGATTACCAAGCACTGATCTTAGATTTTACAACAGTGATGTTATTATCCCCAGGAGCAATTGGGGGAGGATCAGAATCTTGCAGCCTCCAGCTGCATGGCTCCTAAACCATAATTTCTAATCTTGTAGCTAATTTGTTAGTCCTACAAATGCAGACTGGTCCCTAGGCAAGACGGGGTTTTGTTTTGGGATAGAGCTGTTATCATCTTTTTTTCAAAGTTAAACTATAAAGGGCTGTTACAAAGTTAAACTATAAACTAAGTTCCTCCCAAAATTAGTTCAGCCAATTCCTGGGAATGAACAAGGACAGCTTAGAGGTTAGAAGCAAGATGGAGTTGGTTAGGTCAGATCTCTTTCACGCTAATCATTTTCACTGTTAATTTTTGCAAAAGCAGTTTCAATTGGACTGGGAGAGATAAAAGAGGAAGGCAGGAAATGAATGCAGAGGGCCATAGTAGGGGCGCAGGCAAGAGAAGAGGGTGGCTGTGGTGGTGCAGAGAAGCGGGCAGTCATGATTTGCTTCTGATGTACAGCCAGCAGGACCTGTAGGCAGACCAGCTGCAAGCGGTGGGAAGGAAGCAGCAGCAATGACACTTGCTGGGTTTAAGATGGAAGAAGACTGGGCAGCCAGGCAAGTTGGTGGGGAAAGCAAGAGTGCTTTTGGCCACACTGCATCTAAGAAGACAAGTTGCAATGCAAGGGCAGAATGCTGAGGAGGCATCCCGGATGCAGGAGTGTAGCGCTCAGAGGAGAGAGAAGAGAAGCAGCTGAAGGGAAATGCGCTGGGAGGAGGGGGAATGTGTGAGGGTGGGCAGGTGGGTGAGTGAGCACACTTGCACACATATTGGATTTCATTTTCACATTTTCCCTCTTTCTGCTTTATTAGTGAGTGACCTAGAAACATATACAACTATGTAAAAAACAAAACAAAACAAAACTTCTATATGGTGTAGTGGCATTTCTCCTATGCCATGGTGTTGTTGTGAAGATTAAATAAATTAATACATGTTAAGATGCTTAGAAAAGTGCCTGGCACATATACAGTGCTCATTGCCTATTATTTTTATTTCAATTCAAATGGAAAAAGACTAGTTTATCTAGCAAGGGGCTTTTGCATAACTTACTATCCATTTTGAAAAAATGTCATATGCTCTTACCTTTAATTGAAAATACATTTAATATCAATTAAATATGTGCATGGAAGAAATCATACTAGAAAAGTATGAGAAAAACATCTGATTGGCCTGGCACAGTGGCTCACGCCTGTGATCCCAGCACTCTGGGAGGATGAGGCAGGTGGATCACGTGTTCAGGAGATCGAGACCATCTTGGCCAACATGGTGAAACCCTGTCTCTACTAAAAATACAAAAATTAGCTGGGCATGGTGGCACATGCCTGTTATCCCACCTACTTGGGAGGCTGAAGCAGGAGAATCGCTTGAACCAGGGAGTCAGAGGTTGCAGTGAACCAAGATCGCACGACCGCACTCCAGCCTGGCAACAGAGTGAGACTCCGTCTCAAAAAAAAAAAAAAAAAAAAAAAAATCTGATTGAATAGTTAGTTGCCTAACCTTGACAAAGCAGGACTTTTTAGACCACACAGAAGACCCAGATGCAATAATGAAAAGAGTGATTTGTTTGATCACATACAAAATTCTGTAAGGTTAAAAAACAGTTATAAATCATGCTAAAGATAAGGAAGAAGAAAATATTGCATCATATATGACAAGCAGAAAGTGAATTTCACCAAAATAAAAGATCTTCTAGAAACTGATAAATAAGGCCAGCTGCGGTGGCTCACACCTATAATCCCAGCACTTTGGGAGGCTGAGGCAGGTGGATCACGAGGTCAGGAGATGGAGACCATCCTGGCTAACACAGTGAAACCCCGTCTCTACTAAAAATACAAAAAAATTAGCCGGGCGTGGTGGCGGGCACCTGTAGTCCCAGCTACTCGGGAGGCTGAGGCAGGAGAATGACATGAACCCGGGAGGCGGAACTTGCAGTGAGCCGAGATGGCACCACTGCACTCCAGCCTGGGCGACAGAGCAAGACTCCATCTGAAAGAAAAAAAAAAAAAAAAAAAAAAAACACTGATAAATAATCCAACAGGAGATTTCTCTTCATAAGAGAAAATGCAAACCATCAAGAGATAAATGAAAAGAGGATTTGCTTTTCACCCATCTAATTTGACCCAGCCTTGTTAGTCATTGATGCTGGGAATATGAATTGCTACAACCTTTTCTGGATGATCTGGCATATAAAACATGTGCATGTGCATATTATTCTACCCAGTAATTTCTCTTTTAGGAATTCAGACAAAAGAAATAAAAAGCACCAGTACTGTATGAACCAGCAAAGCACTAAATTTATTCTGAATGATCATCAATAGGAAAATAAATTATGGTTATTTATGTATTAAATAAATTATGTTTCATTACATTTTATAATATGTTCAGCTATTTAAAAGCATATACTAACTTGCAAAAATGTCCGTGGCCTGCTGTTAAGGAAAAAAGGCAAGTTATATAGTAAAGAACTAACATTTTACTTTTGGTTTTGGTTTTGTATGTGTGTTTGGTTTGTTTCTTTTTGTTGTGGTGGTGGTAAGTGGGGGGGGGGGGTTGCATATTTATACATGTACTTAAGTGTATAAGGACATAGGTAGAGGAGACACCCAATTATTCATGTTGATCGCCTCAGAGAAGTGGGAATGGAAAGGTGGGAAGAGCAGGGAAAAGAACTGTTCTTTGGAAAAAGTTGAAATGCCTATAGACGCGTAAATACATACTTTCTCTTTACAAATCTTTATATAATGTAGACCCCCCTCCCTTTTTTTTTTTTTTTTTTTTTTTAGATGGACTTTAGCTCTGTTGCCCAGGCTGGAGTGCAGTGGCACGATCCCGGTTCACTGCAACCTCTTTGGTTGTGATTCAAGCGATTCTCCTGCCTCAGCCTCCCAAGTAGATGGGACTACAGGCGCATGCTGCCACACCTGGCTGAATTTTTGTATTTTAGTAGAGACAGGGTTTCACCGTGGTGCCACGGCTGGTTGTGAACTCCTGAGATCAGGCAATCCACCTGCCTTGGCCTCCCAAAGTGCTGGAATTACAGGCGTGAGCCACTGCGCCTAGCCAATTTAGCTCCCTTTTAAAATTAAAAATGGGCTGGGCATAGTGGCTCACACCTGTGATCCTAACACTGTGGGAGACTGAGGTGGGAGGATCCCTTGAGCCCAGGAGTTCGGGACCAACCTGGGCAACATAGTGAGATCCCCCATCTCTACCAAAAACAAAAACAAAAGCTAGGTATGGCAGTGTGCCTGGTTCCCAGCTACTAGGGAGGCTGAGGCAAGAGAACCCTTTAGCCCAGCCCAGGAATTCAAGAATGCAGTGAACTGTGATCACACGACTGCACTCCAGCCTTAGCAACAGAGTGAGATACCATCTCAAATAAATAAATAAATAAATAAATAAATAAATAAATAAAGCAGTCTAAATATGGGTCCACTATCCAGAATATACACATTAAAAAAACTTACAACTCATCAACAAAAAGACAACCCTAATTAAAAAATGAGCAAATAACTTAAACAGCCAAAGATATATAAATTGCCAACAAGCACATGAAAAGCTGCTCAAAAGCATCAGTCGTCAGGGAAATTTTAATCAAAACCACAATGAGATGCTACATCATACTCACTAGGAAGGCTACCTTAAAAAAACAAAAAAAGAAAGAGAAAAGAAAAAAAAAGGAAAAACAAATGTTGGTGAGGATACGGGGAAACTGGAACCCTCATTAAGCACAGAATTACCACATAACCCAGCAGATCTACTCGTAGGTATTATACCCAAAGAACAGAAAACAGGCACTCAAACAAATGCATGTACACACATGTTCACAGTGGCATTCATTCATAACAGCCAAAAGGTAGATACAATTCAAACGTTCAACTGATGAATGGATAAACCATTGTGATACAGACATACAATGGAGTATTATTTAACCATAAAAACGAATGAGTAACACGGTGAAACCCCGTCTCTACTAAAAATACAAAAAATTAGCCGGGTGCGGTGGCGGGGGCCTGTAGTCCCAGCTACACGGGAGGCTGAGGCAGGAGAATGGCGTGAACCCGGGAGGCGGAGCTTGCAGTGAGCCGAGATTGGGCCACTGCACTCCAGCCTGGGCGACAGAGCGAGACTTCGTCTCAAAACAAAAAACAAAAAACAAAAAACGAATGAAGTACTGATACTTGCTCCAAGGTGGATGAACCTCAGAAACATGCTAAGTGAAGGAAGCCAGACACAAAAGGTCGCGTGTATGATTCCATTTATATGAAATGTCTAGAATAGGTAAATCCATACAGACAGAAAGCAGACTGGTGCTTGCCAAGACCTGGGAGGGAGGGGAAAATGGGCCGTAAGTACTTCATGGAGTTGGCTGTCCTTCGGCGTGATCGAAATATTTTGGAAATAGCATAATGGTGCTTGCACAACATTGTAAATTTACTAAACGCCACTGAATTGTTCACCGTAAAATGGTCCATAATACATTATATGAATTTCACTTTAATTACAAAAAGAAAGAGAAACGCTAGCGTTTACGCAGGCAGAGGGCAGGCTGGGGACGATCCTCCCGGCGGCCTCGTTGCTGGCAGCGCTTCCGCCCGACGGCGCCCCAGTCCGTACGGCGCCCGGCGAATCTGGAGGGCGAAGCTGCGGTGGAGCAATCACAACAGGACTGTCAGAGAGGAGGCGAGCCGGGAGGAAGATGGAAAGGCGGGTGAGAGCCTCATCTCTGGACTCCACCGTCGCAGCCCGGTCAAGCCGCTCTCCCCTGGCTCAAGTCGGACTCCTAACTCAGCCGGGTGCCTGAGACAACGCGGCAGGCCGAGGGGGTGGTACTGAGGGGACGGAAACGCGGCGGGCGGGTGGGGCAGCCTCCCGGCTGGGCACGCCCCCACGCCAGACTTAACACGAAGGAAACCGGAACCTCTCTGCCCGGGGGAGCCAGTTTCCGGAAGCAGCTTGACTCTGGTCGCCAACGTCGGCGACGCTGGGAAGCAGACTTCCGGCGCCCTATTTTTTCACCAGGTACCTGCCGCGAGCTAGCGGCGGCGGCGGCGATGAGACAGAAGCACTACCTTGAGGCTGCAGCGCGGGGACTGCACGACAGCTGCCCAGGCCAAGCCCGCTATCTCCTGTAAGAGGACTGGAGAGGAAGCGGGAGGCGAGCGGGGAGGTGTTCCTTTGCTCCTCACGAGTCTGTTTCTCTTTTACAGCTGGGCCTACACTTCGTCGCACGGTAGGAAGAACGCCTGTCTCAGTGCCTTGGGCTCCTGCCCCGCTTTCCTCCATTCTGCACACCGCTCAACTAAGGACGATGGACTCTCTCCACTTCTTAAAAACTACAACAAAACAAAACCCGCATGTTTCTGCGTTTCATGAAAAATCCAGATTCCTTAATGTGCCTTGTCTTGCTTTGTTAACGGCATTTGACACATTGATCAGTCTTGAAATAGTTTCCTCCCTTGGCTTCTAGGTCATTACGTAGTTCACCTCCTCTTTATTTATTACTTCTCGATTTGCTTTGCTGGTTCCTCCTAATCTCCCCGAGCTTTAAGTATTGTCGTGTCCCAGTACTCAGCCCTTGGACCTCCTTTCTAGGTACACTCACTTCTTTGGTGACAGTTTTTCATCCAATCTCATGGCTTTTAAATACCATATACTGAGGACTTACAAATGTATATACTCAGCGCAGACCTCTCCTCTGAATTATAGACTCATATATCCAAATGTCTTGACAACTTTTCAGTGTCTAGTAATTCAAACTTAGCTAATATGTCCAAAACCTGAGCTTTACCCCCCAACAAGATCCTCCAGTTTCTCTTATTTCAGTAAATAATTCCATCCTTCCCTTACAGTTATTGAGCCCCAAAACCTTGGAGCCATTCTTGACTCCCAAACTCTCTTCCCCCAAGCCAGTATGCGAGCAAATCCTGTTGGCTTTAAAATGTATCCAGAATCAGCCAGGAGCGGTGGCTCACACCTGTAATCCCAGCACTGTGGGAGGCCGAGGCGGGTGGATTTGAGGCCAGGAGTTCGAGACCAACATGGCGAAACCCCGTCTCTACTAAAAATACAAAAAAATTACCCGGTGTGGTGGTCCACGCCTGTAATCCCAGCTACTCGGGAGGGTGAGGCATGAGAATCTCTTGAACCTGGGAGGTGGAGGTTGCAGTGAGCGGAGGTGGCGCCAGTGCACTCTATTCCTCACCACATCCATTGCTACTACCCTGCTCCAGGCCATCACCAGCTCTCTCCTGGATTATTGCTAACAGCTCCCATGCGTTTCTAGTGTGTTCTCAAGCCAGCAGCATGAGTGATTCTGATAAAAACCAAAGCTAGATCATGTCACTTCTCTGCCACAAACTCAAATGGCTTCCCATCTCCCAGTAAAAGTGAAAGTCCTTTAAAAGGATTGTAAGGCCTTGCATCATAGGCCCGCATACCTCTCTGACCTACTCTCTCTTTCCTTCACACAACTCCAGTCACACTGGGCATCCTTGCTTTTCTGTTTCAGGGCGTTTGCAGCTACTCTTCACTCTGCCTGGGATTCTTGCCTCACATATCTGCTATCATGCTAATCCTCCGTTTCCATCTGGTCTCTATGATATCACTCAGTGAAGCTTTCTCTAGCCACCTATTTAAAATTACGGTAACTCCATCAACACTTCTATTCCTCTCTGCTTTTTTATTCCCAGCACTTAACATTTGATGTTGCTATATTTATTGTATGCCTCAGTGAATTGTCCTTTGTTCACTGCTGTGTCTCCAGCACTCAGAACAGTGCCTGGCATTCTTAATTGTCACTTAGTAAATATGAATGAATTTCACATTTGGCGGAGCTACATTTAAGTGTGGTCTTTAGCTTCATAAGGGCTGCTATATCCCTGGCACTTAGCACAGTGCTCAAAGGTAAAATTGTGCTAATTATTTAAAAAAAGAAACAAAATCGCAGTACAATTTGTTATTTTGTGGTAAATGCACTGGTAAAATTGGTGAAACATAACAGCCTTTTAAAACTTAGTAGCAAGTAATGAGAAGTGGCTAGATTTTGGATATATTTTAAAGCCTACAGGATTTGCTAGCATAGGTTGGAGATTAGCCTGTCTGTTGCTGAAAGGAGTGAATGGATGGAATTATAGTATTTTGCAAAGTAAATTACTGCCAATTTATCTTTTTGTAAATGTTCATATTTTGAGTTTACTTAAAAATGTATATCTGCTTATATTAAATATCAATATACTTTTTATAGTGTTGGCAGTTTGAGGTAACAAAACATTCTAATTTGCTGAATTGTGAGTTTCATTTGTATAATTTTAGATGATAAAAGCACTTTTGAAGAAACGTGTCCATACTGTTTCCAGTTGTTGGTTCTGGATAACTCTCGAGTGCGTCTCAAACCCAAAGCCAAGTTGACACCCAAAATACAGAAACTTCTTAATCGAGAAGCGAGAAACTATACACTCAGTTTTAAAGAAGCGAAAATTGTGAAAAAGTTCAAAGACTCCAAAAGTGTGTTGGTAAGATTTCAGTTCCAGTATGTATGAGTAAACTAGAATTTTCTTTTCTTTCACTTAAAATCAGTTTAAGAATCAACCTCGATATAACTCAGATTTATAGTAGTATATTTGGATTATCAAAATATATACATAAACATTTCTCTAGTGATTAGTGTTTCATTATAAGGACAGCTTATTTTTGTTTTTCATGATTACCCAAACCAAACATGGTGAGCTCTCAATTGTTTTGAGATCCCATTGTTGAGCATTATTTTTCACAAATGTGCAGATTTCTTGAACTGACCATTATGACTCCACCTAAATTGCAGTTACCACTACTTTATTTTTTCAGTTAATGGTCCTTTGCTTCAACTAGTAGTATGTTATGTATGTAGGTATCATGCCACTTCTTCGGCTGTCCTCCCGCTCCATGTCAGAGTGTGTATTTACAGGTATGCCCAACAAAGGTGAATGCGCCTTTTGTTCTTTAAACATTTTATTGAGGGTCTATCATATGCCAAGCAACATTTAATATTAGGGATATAAGATGAAATAAAACAACCAAAATCAGATTACGTATGGTTTACCATACGGAGGCCAGTAGCAAATACTCTTGATATCCTGCATATTCTATGTTAACATGTATCAACTGTTCAAGTACATGCTTATTGTCCAGCACTGTGCCGGGCACTGGACATTATGACAGCTTATGTCTGGCCTAAGACTATAATTAGTGATTACTTGGATTGAAAATTGCCATACTTAGGAGTTTACTAGTGTTGGTCACGTAGGTACATTTTGCTTTGTCATAAAATTGAATGGTTAAAGGGAAAGAAAGAAGAGATAGAATATTGAAGTGAGTATAGAATTCAGTTTCTTAGTTCTTGGAGAATTGTATTTTTCAAAAATCATTACTGCCACGTATTTGGAAAATGTTCTTAAATGGGAAGACAGTAAATGCTGCCTCACTGTCTTGCAGTGTTTTGCCCTCATGAAGCTTACATTCTAATGTACTTTAATCAGAAGTCAGCTAGAAAGGTGCTAGAGGTGTTTTTCTGATTTATTTTAATCTGTATACAGCCTCCTTCCAAAAAGTGTAAATGTAAAGCAACATAGACCTTTGATAGCTGCAGATCTTCCATTGGCATTTTCATCTGCTCATGAACATCAAACTACCTCTCACTTAAATTAGTTTGTATTAATTTGCTGAGTCATGGGCTGAGTCCTGTGCATAGTCAGTTAGATATGTAGAAGAAAGGAAATTAGCTAGAAAATGGACCATTTCTTGAGAAATGAATCTTGAAAAGAAAGTCAACTGCTAGATCTAATGATAGGAGTGAAGAGGTGTGAGAATATAACAACTCGTTTGGTTGTATAAGTTACTTTAGACCTATATTTACAAAATTGCTAAGGATTTGAAGGGGCTACTTAAATTTCCAGTGATACTCCGCCATGTTTTTTTTGGGAAGAGGCTTGAAGTTCATCTGTAAAAAAATATTAAATGCTTACTGCTGTTACAAAGAACATTCCTCCAGATGTTAAAAAGTATCGTCTCCCATCTCTTCCCTAATTTCCCCCAAACATGGTTTTATATTTAAAAAGTAGAGAGTTCATTATCTTTGAAAATCTATTTTAAATTAAAAATGTTTAGCCATTCGTTTTTATTGAACATTTTCTCACTTTAAATTTGTCGGCTGGGCACAGTGACTCAAACCTGTAATCCTAGCACTTTGGGAGGCCGAGGCGGGTGGATTGCCTGAGGTCAGGAGTTCAAGACCAGGCTGGCCAACATGGCGAAACCCTGTCTCTACTAAAAATACAAAATTAGCCGGGCGCAGTGGAAGGTGCCTGTAGTCCCAGCTGCATGGGAGGCTGAGGCAGGAGGATTGCTTGAACCTGGGATGCAGAGGTTGCAGTGAGCCACTCCAGCCTGGGGACAGAGCAAGAATCCATCCAAAAAAAATTGTCTTATTTGATTCTTGCTACTAGATTGCAAGTTCCCTAAGGACAGCCTCTATTTTACTTACCCCTATGGTATCTGGTGTAGTCCCTGACATTGAAGAATTCAATTAACATGTGGTTTATGGGGTTAAATTATAAGATAAATGACGGGACTGATATTTCTTCTTTTTATGGTAGTTGATCACTTGTAAAACATGCAACAGAACAGTGAAACATCATGGTAAAAGTAGAAGCTTTCTATCAGCATTGAAGAGCAATCCTGCCACTCCTACAAGTAAACTCAGCCTGAAGACACCAGAGAGAAGGACTGCAAACCCAAATCCTGACATGTCTGGTTCCAAAGGCAAGAGTCCAGCATCGATTTTCAGGTATCTTTATCCATGAAGTTTTTGAATTGCCAGTGTTAACTCAAGTGTTTTCTTCTAATTTCCTGTGTTTAATATATACTCCCTAAATATGCCATGCATTTCAGAACTTGGCCATTTTTCCTCCATATACTTTTCTAATGTCACATACTCCCATATCTTCAATGCTTATTTCAATGCATTTGACTTCTACGTATGTTACTCTACTTCCAACATCTCCTGTGCCTATTTCCAACTACCTGCTAAATATATCCACTTCAGTCCCCTACATGTTCAAAACTTAGTTCATCATTTCCCCACAGCTAACCACTCAAACCTGTCCATCCTCCTTAGTTCCTTATTCTGTGAATGAACACACCTTTCTGGACATTTTGACCTAAAATGACAGATACATTCAAAAATCCCTATTCCCTTCATCCTTGTCACTGATTTATATATATTCTACTTCCATGTTTTCATCTTTTTACTCCTTTTTCTCTCTAGTGCTGCTATATTTTGGTTCAGGTCCTTATGCAGCATTTGTCAGGACTACTGCAGTGATTTTCCTAATGGGTCTCCCTGCTTCTAGGATCAAACTCTTTTAGTGTGATCATCTTTCTGGAGCATAGCTCTGATTAGAAGCATCACTGTGTAGCATATGGATCAATGCTTTCCAGCCCTGTCTGGCACCAATCTGTCTGCCTGTCTTTCTTTGCCTTAAATCGTCCTATGTGCCAATAAAACTGAACCATTCATGGCCGGGCATGGTGGCTCACACTTGTAATCCCAGCACTTTGGGAAGCCAAGGCAGGTGGATTGCCTGAGCTCAGGAGTTCGAGACCAGCCTGTGCAACACAGTGAAATCCCGTGTCTCATGTCTCCTAAAATACAAAAATTAGCCGGGCATGGCAGCGTGCAACTGTAGTCCCAGCTACTTGGGAAGCTCAGACAGGAGAATTGCTTGAACCTGGGAGACAGAGGTTGCAGTGAGCTGAGATGGCGCCACTGCACTCCAGCCTGGGCGACACAGCGAGACTCGTTCTCCAAAAAAAAAAAAAACAAAATACTGAACCATTCATACTATACTTTCTTGCCCTAAACATTTGTTTTTGCCCTTTTCTCTGTCAGAAATTCCTGAGGAAATCTAACTGAACAGGCATTTGTCAAATGATAATACACCAAGGATAGCCATTGCCTGTATATGGCCATAAAAAAAAAAGAGTAGAAAATGATTGTCATTTGTTGGTGTAACTAAGTGTGGGGTTTTTTTTTTTTTCAGAACACCTACGTCTGGACAGTCAGTATCTACTTGCTCCTCAAAGAATACAAGCAAAACAAAGAAACACTTCTCTCAACTGAAATTGTTACTTAGTCAGAATGAGTCCCAAAAGAATCCAAAGGTGGACTTCAGAAATTTCTTATCTTCTCTGAAGGGTGGACTTTGAAAATAAGAAGTGCCTGATGTCAATTCTGAAACTAAAGTAAAACAACTTTTTAAACTTTTAGTTTTTGACTACGTGGAAACTAGATCTGAATGCAAACTTTTCTTGGTATCCTTCAGTGTTTATGGGGAAAGTACCTCATTAGTATGAATACCCGAAACCTGCCTACCTCATAGGACGGCTGTGAGGATCAAAAAATATATGAAAGTTCCTTGTAGATATATATCTATAGATATGTATGTGTATGTATATAAAGATACATATGTACATTGAGTAGTGGCATTACTACTTTTTCTTCCTTTAGTCAGCAGTTTTTATTTACGTTATTTTCTTTCAAAAAGGAATTGAGATCTTTATGAGAGGGTCTATTCACTCAGAAGGGTTTCTTCCATGTGTCTATAGCATTACTGATAATTCAGGAAAAGGATCAAGTGGGTCCTATTTTCTCACAATTATCTGCATAACTGTTTTAGTAAAACCTGAACCTTATTCCTATTTTGATTGCAAAAGTAAATACCTGGAACATCCCTGATTATAGATCACTCAATAGGAGACTAAAATTTTCTTTCTGTTTAGAAAAGGGAACATACTGTTGGTGATACTATAAATTAGTACAGCAACTTTGGAAAACAGTATGGAGGTTCTTCAAAAAACTAAAGGTAAAATTACCATATGATCCCACATCTGCATATATATCCAAAGGAATTGAAATCAGTATGTCAAAGAGATGTCTGCCCTACAGTATTTCATTGTAGCATTATTCATAATAACCAAGATATGGAAACAACAGAAATGCTTGTCAAAGGATGGATTTTTGTAAATGTGTATATACACAATGGAATACTATTCAGCCTTTAAAAAGCAAGAAATTCTGTCAGTTGTGATAACATGGATGAACCTAGCAGACATTATGCTCAGTGAAATAAGCCAGACACAGAGAGACAAATACTGTATTATTTACATGGGATCTAAAAAAGTAGAGCTCATAGAAGTAGAGGATATAATGGTGATTACTGGAGGCTGTGGTTGGGGGTGGGGGGAGTAGAAAGGGAAAGGGAAATTTCAATTAAGAGGAATAAATTCCAGTGATCTATCATACAGCATGATGACTATAGTTAATGTATATTTCAAAATAGCTGAAAGAGGGTTTTTGGCTTTTTTTTTTTTTTTCTTTAGAGATAGAGTCTTGCTCTGTCATCTGGGCTAGAGTGCTATAGCATGATTATAGATCACTGTAGCCTTGAACTCCTGGGCTCAAGTGATCCTGTTGCCTCAGCCTCCAGAATAGCTGGGACTACAGGCACACACCACTGCACCTGGCTAATATTTCATTTTAATTTTTTTCATTTCCCACTACAAGAAGGCATAATTTTTTATTTTTTGTAGAGGCAGGATCTTACTATGTTGCCCAGGCTCATCTTGAATTCCTGGCTTCCAGCAATCCTCCCAACTCACTCTCCCAAAGTGCTACGATTACAGGTGTGAGCCACAGTGCCCAGCCAAAAGAGGATTTTTTAATGTTCTCGCCACAAAGAAATGATAAATGTTTGAGGTGATGGATCTATTAATTAGCCTGATTGGATTACACCAGTGTATACATGTAATGAAACACATTGTGTCACATAAATATATACAATTATTTGTCTTTTTTTTTTTGAGATGTAGTCTCACTTTGTCGCCTGGGCTGGAGTGCAGTGGTGTGATCTTGGCTCACTGCAGCCTCTGTCTCCTGGGTTCAAGCGATTCTCCTGCCTCAGCCTCCCGAGTAGCTGGGATTACAGGCACCCGCCACTACACCCAACTAATCTTTTGTATTTTTAGTAGAGACGGGGTTTCACCATGTTGGCCAGGCTGGTCGTGAACTCCTGACCTAGTGATTTGCCCGCCTCAGCCTCCCAAAGTGCTGGGATTACAGGTATGAGCCACCGTGCCTGGCCTACAATTATTATTTGTCAATTAAAATACTCAAAGGTCAAGGTTAACCACTTGGTCTTATAGTTGCATGAAATGAAATTGTGCTAACTGGTGCCAGCACCAAAAGACCAGGTATTCACTTTGTGTCCACAGCATCTGGCACAACACAATGGTTATGGTAGCTGCTTTACCTTTCTGGCTAACTTCTCTCTAGAACATCTGTTTCTCTTGAACTCTTCTTGCTCCTGATCACCTGGTCATAGCGAGCTCTTTGCAGTTCTCAATACATACGATGTACTTGTCAGCTTCGGGCCTCTGCATGTGCTTTTTCCTTTAGGACTACTTTGGAGACTGCCCTCCACCTCAACCCCACTGCATTATGAGGGGCCACTTTTTTTTCACAGTTCTGGTGACCCTGTAGTTTCTTGTTTCTGATCATTACCAACTGCCTGTGAGCTCTATGCAGACCTGAGTGGTCTCATGTGTACCCCTAGTACTTAATTTGTTGTCCAGCACACAGCACAAGACTGCAGATTCCTAGACTACTACATTTAATGAGTTCTACTTGTTCCACACTAAGAACTAAGGTCCTTTCTGAGCACATGATTGGAAAGTAGATAAAAAGTAGTAAAGACAGGGACTCTTAGGTGGGAAGTTGTTCGCATTACTTCATTTGCAAGTGAGGGACACCATGGATTCTTGACTTTTCTATTTGGCAGAAAGGTCTTTGGGCATTTCTAAAGAATATTTGAAAACTCAAGTGTGGATATAAAACTACAAAACCTTTAGGAGGAGGATACAGGAGTAAATCTTCATAACCCTGGATTACGCAGTGGTTTCTTAGATATGACATCAAAAACACAAGCAACAACAAGAAAAACAGATAAACTGGACTTCATAAAAATTAAAGACTTACGTGCTTTGTTCAAAGGACACCATCAAGAAAGTGAAAAGTCAGCCCCCGAATGGGAGAAAATATTTGCAAATCATATACAAATGACCTCCAACTTACAATGGTTCAACTTGAGATTTTTTTTTTTTTTTTTTTTTTTTGAGACAGAGGGTTGCTCTGTCGCCAGGCTGGAGTGCAGTGGCGCAATCTCAGCTCACTGCAACCTCACTTGAATCACTGGGTTCAAGTGATTCTCCTGCCTCTGCCTCCTGAATAGCTGGGACTAAAGACACACACCGCCACGCCCAGCTAATTTTTGTATTTTTAGTAGAAACAGTGTTTCACCATGTTAGCCAGGATGGTCTCGATCTCTTGACCTCGTGATCTGCCCAACTCAGCCTCCCCAAGTCCTGGGATTACAGGCGTGAGCCACTGTGCCCAGCCTCAACTTGAGATTTTTTAACTTTACGATGGGTTTACCAGGACATAACCCACCCTAAATTGAGAAGCATTTGTATCTGATAAGGGACCTATATCCAGAATTATAAAGAACTCTCAAAATTCAATAATAAACAGACAAAAGATGGTCAGAATCTGAACACAGTTCTCCAACATGGCTAATGAATACATGAAAAGATACTTCATACCTAGGCTGACTCACAGACACAGTACAAGTGGTGAAGATGTAAAGAAATTGGAACCATCACACATTGCTCCGAGGATTGTAAGATGGTGGAGTCACTTTAGAAGTTTGGCAGTCCCTCAAAAATTTAAACAGAGTTACCATATGACCCAACAATTCCACTCAGGCATATACCCAAGAGAACTGAAAACAGATGTCCACACAAAAACCTATATATGAATGTTGATGACAGTAGTGTTTATAATATGCATAAAATGGAAAATTCAAAATAGCTAAGTGTTTTTTGAATGTCCAGTAACTGTTGAATAAACAAAATGTGGTTTTTCCATACAGTGGAATAGTAATGTTCAGTCATAAAAAATTACTGATATATGCTAGAACATGAATGACCCTTGAAAACATTGTATTAATTGCAAGAAGCCACACACCAAAGACCACATATTGCGTGATTCCATTTATATGGAATGTTCAGAATAGGAAAATACACAGAAATAGACAAGTGGGGCCGGGCACGGTGGCTCAAGCCTGTGATTCCAGCACTTCGGGAGGCAGAGACAGGCAGATCACGAGGTCAGGAGATCGAGACCATCCTGGCTAACATGGTGAAACCCCGTCTCTACTAAAAATACAAAAAAAAAAAAAAAAAAAAAAAACTAGCCGGGCGAGGTGGCAGGCGCCTGTAGTCCCAGCTACTCGGGAGGCTGAGGCAGGAGAATGGTGTAAACCCAGGAGGCGGAGCTTGCAGTGAGCTGAGATCCGGCCACTGTACTCCAGCCTGA
>NC_045451.1:46169890-46269494 GCF_002776525.5 Piliocolobus tephrosceles | reverse complement strand
AGGGAGGCGGAGCTTGCAGTGAGCTGAGATCCGGCCACTGTACTCCAGCCTGGGCGGCAGAGTGAGACTCCGTCTCAAAAAAAAAAAAAAAAGAAATAGACAAGTGGTTGCCAGAGAGATAGGGAAAATGGGGAGCAACTCCTAATGAGTATGGGGTTTCTTTTTAGGGTGATGAAAATATTCTGGAATTAGATAGTAACCATGGTTGTACAACTCTGACTATACTAAAAACACAATTCTACACATTGAAGAGGTAAATTTTATGTGAATTATCTATCCTTAAAAAAATAAACATTACCTAAAATTTAATGTAGACATTAAGTTTTAAATCCTGTAAAGAGAAGCAGCAGAGATACAACATAGGCTCAGACTTTGAGCAGCTCTAATTTCACGGCTTTCCTGGTCCTCCACCATATTGCCATAGGGCCTGTCACATGCTTATGCATCCTACTGGCTACAGCAGTGCATCCTGAAGACAGCTCAAAATAGCTGTGGGCTACTTTTCTAGTCATGGGCTGTGGAGCCTGGAACATGTGACCAGAGTACCACTGACCCTGTGGACCAGCAAGCGTAAGTTCAAGGTAGCCATCATGAGGATGAAAAGGAGACCCTCACCAGCCAGAAAGGGATGTATGGGGTAAGCAGAACCCTATTAGAGAGAAAAGCCAACAGGAATGATTGGGAAAACGGCAAGAGGGGACAAAAACTGGTGTGCCTTGTTGGTGATACAAAGAACTCTGGGATGACGGAGTTGATGACAATCTGGAGGCCAAAATCATCTTTGACATACCTTAGTTCTAAAGCGGACACTATTCTCCCCCTCAGCACAGCCCTTTGGGGCTTTTACACAATGGTGACTTCTAATTTGTCACTTCTAATTGTGACAAATTAGAAGTCACGATTGTGACACAATGTTGTGACACAATGATGACTTCTAATTTTAGATGTTCTAAAATCTGAGTAGGGGTTTTAGATGCCACATCTAAAATTAGTGGCACGTGCCTGTAGTTCCAGCTACTCAGGAGGTTGAAGTGAAAGAGTTGCTTGAGCCCAGGAAATCGAGGCTGCAGTGAACAGTGATTGCACCACTGCACCTCCAGCCTGGGTGACAGAGTGAAACTCCATCTGAAAAAAAAAAAAGAGGCTCATGAAACAACAACCAGGCGAGGCGTGGTGTCTCATATCTGTAATCCCAGTACTTTGGAAGGCTGAAGGGGGTGGATCACCTGAGGTCAGGAGTTTGAGACCAGCCTGGCCAACATGGTGAAACCCCATCTCTACTAAAATTACAAAAATTAGTTGGACATGGTGGTGCGTGCCTGTAATCCCAGCTACTCTGAAGGCTGAGGCATAAGAATTGCTTGAACCTAGGAGGCAGAGGTTGCAGTGAGCCGAGACTGGTCCACTGCACTTCAGCCTGGGCGACAGAGGGAGGCTCTGTCTCAGGAAAAATCAATCAATCATTTTCTCTGAAATAATTCCAAATCTTTTATTTTTCTCAAGGATGGAAATTACAGCAAAACTTTTAGAACTGACATATTCTTTTATAAATTGGGCATCCCAAAATGATGGTTTACAAACCTTGGGTATAGTCCTCAGTTGTCAATATTAACAGACAAAAGAAAATGCAATAGTATGGGTGTTTAAAGTACACAGTTTTCAATATATTCAGTTCAACTTTAAGCCCTTTTTAGCCCAGTCTTAATATGAAAGCTTTTAAATTTATCTATTCAGAGCTATCAGCTTTTTAGAGAATATTTTCTTACCAACTTTAATATGAAATCACACACCCCAGTATACCAAATTATGTTTAAATTTACAATATTTAAAGCATGTTTTAAAATCCTTAACTTTTAAAGATATAATAAAATAACATATCAATAGATCATATGTATTTCAAATTAGTTATTGCATTATTTCATTCTGGACTTAGGAAAAGATCACACAAAGCTTATGGGACAATTGGGTAGTGGTATTAAGTATCCATGTTTTGGGTTTTTGTTTTGGTATCTTGGAATTACATTTATAGCATATAGATCTAAATAATTCTCCCTGTCAGTCTTAGTGTATCATAGTACTAGCTACTGTTCTTCATGGGAACACCAGGGGATGATACTTGATACTTGGTATTGAAATAGAATCGTATGTGATTCGTATAAAAAGACTAGCCTAGGTGCACTCCAGCCTAGGTGACAGAGCAAGACCTTGTCTCAAAAAAAAAAAAAAATTTGTTTTTTGTTTTTTTGCTCTCTAAAGCCTCACCCTTTCCAACAGGCCTACCCTAAGCTTAACCATGTAAACTTAACATGCATTCAGATTCATCTGATGCTTTCAGATTTACACTGGACAAAGACCATTAACAGCACGAACCTTTTTTTTTTTTTTTTTTTTTGAGGTGGAGTCTCACTCTGTCATCCAGGCTGGTGTGCAGTAGCACGATCTCAGCTCACTGTACCCTCTGCCTCCCAGGTTCAAGCAATTCTCCTGCCTCAGCTTCCCGAGTAGCTGGGACTACAGGCATGTGCCACCACGCCTGGCTATTTTTTTTTTCTTTTGGTATGGGGTTTCACCATGTTAGCCAAGATAGTCTTGATCTCCTGACCTTGTGATCCACCTGCCTCAGCCTCCCAAAGTGCTGGGATTACTGGCATGAGCTACCGCACCTGGCCACAGCACTAACTTTTGGTAGTGCTTTATAGTTTACAAAAAGTATGTTTATATATACTGTCTCATCCTGTTTAATTTTCATTTAATTCATCAGTATGGTGAGACAGGTTTTCAAAAAAGAACTTTTAAAAGTCTTTTTCATTGTTTATTTGACCCATGGTCAGTTGATCAACCTTCAGAAATGAGTACATATGTCATTCCTAGAGCTATAAAGCACTATCCATCTATTTCCCACAGATATCAACCATTCTTTCCTCAGTGTTGTGTAACTTTTTCACACCACTTGTGTAGAATTTATGAAATTATTTAAGCATCTGTCTCCTACATTAAATTCTGAGTTCTATGAGGGCAAGCTGTATCTCACTCATCTTTAAATCCTTTCTTATGCTTCTATAATGTCTGCCACATAGTAAAGGCTCAACATATCCATTCAACAACCTTAGAAACTATGCTTGCTATATTGAATGGATAAGAGATGTTTATTTAGATACTCTGACTTATTAACTGGACTTCTGACAACTTAGGTCCACAAAATGCAGAAAAGCTGAGAAGAATTTTTCAATGGGTACCCTTAGGAAACCACAAAAGCCGAGACCATGTTCCTCTTACTGTTCACTATAGTTCAGTTGGCACCACTTTTGAAGCTGAAAGCAACCCATCAAACTTTTCACCTAGACAGATAGCAAAGAATGTATTTTAACTCCTGTTCCAACTCCAGTCAACTTGGTAATGGCTACCTGGAGTGCTGATTGTAGTCAGGCTTCATAGAATTAGTGATGTGGGCCATAAGCAAGAGACAGAGGAATGTAAGATGAGAAGGGCATATACGGCAGACACCTGTCACCCTTCTCTGAAGGGATGAGGGCATGGGTTCAGACACAATGCAAATCTGTAGTTCTTTGATACACTATTGTCCAAAGTAAAGAGAACTGAAGATGCTACAATTTTGAGTTTATAACTAAATTTTGTTGGCTTTTATTGATAAGTTCAGATGGTATGTATGTCTAAAGACTAAGATTATTTTTTAAATCAGTACACATCTGCAAACAATTATTGAAGTCATGTTTCAATTTTATCCTTCAGAAAACAAAATACACTGTGTGGAGGATTTTTAGAAGATATAAAATACTATTTTAATTTCATTAAGTAGCATATAAAGAAGTCTGTGCATCTTTAACGTATTTAAAAAACAAATGACATTTCTAGTACAGAATGAAGGAATTCTAAAGTGCTTACAGAAGCTATCTAAATCCACGCAATGTACTAAGTAACTTAGGTCCATAAAATGCTGCAAAGCTGAGGAAGAATTCTGCGGTGGGTATTCTTAGGAAACTACAAACTCAAAGAGCACGATCCTCTTACTGTTCACTATGAATGTTCTAAGTAATATATATTATGACAAAGATGGAAGCCAAATCAGAGTCCAAAACAAAATGAAACTGAAGAATATTTTAACCAAATGATGTATAATGATGGCAATAACTTTCCGTAATAAAAGTATTTAGAATTTGTAAAATGATAGATAACAAACACTTGATAAATATGTTCATTGTATCTAACCTCATTACAGTATTCAAAGGTTATTAACTGCCAAAAATATATGTAATGAATATTTTATTTCCTATATGACTACAATTAAGATAACAGCTGAAAATAAAATTGCTTAACTATTCCCCTGGGTTATCTAAAAAAGCAATTGTTTCATTTTATAACTATAAGAACTTATAAACTAATTTAAATATTAAAAATATACAGTTTTTTTAAAAATTCATATTCTGAAAACACTTTCCCTATATTTTAAAAAATTAAGCTTTCTGTTTCTAAGTGGTATTCTTCAAAAGAGATGCCCTTAAAAAAAAAAAAAAGATTTTTCTAACCCAAAACTTTATGTCATACTGCAAAAACTGGTTAAAATTATATTTTAACCAATCAATAAGTTCATCACTAGCAGTTAGCTTCCTGTTGGTTCCTGGAGGGAAAATTATGCTCAAGTGGAAAAAGATGGTGCTTTATGCTACCAGTATAAAATTTTACCACAACTATAACTGTTCTGTTCCATCAATGGATATAAAAGCAAGAAAGCAAAGAGACAGAAACTAGAGAGAAGTTGCAATCTTTCTTCATCATGCTAGCCAACACATAAAGGTACTAGAAACTCAAACAGGGAGAATGCTAAGCACCGATGACATCTGCCTGTACTTGGGCATCCACAGCTATTAGCTCTATAGGGATACAAGGAATTGGACATGAAGCTCACCAGAGCTTCAGTGCAGAGGTCCTGCAGCACTCAAACACCAGCTCAGAACGCAGAATGCAAACAGACTTTAACCTCCCGCAGTTTACCACATTCCTGCTGCAGCCTAGCAACTCAAATCACAAAACCACAACCCAGGCACCACTTCCCACCTTATGGCAGTATAATGAAATTACACAAAAATACCTCTGAAAGAATCAAATAGCATTGTGAGCATTCTGCTAATCTTGTACTTTTCCTATAAAAATACAAGATTTTATAACTTAAATATCAAGAGCTAGAAGAGACAATAAATATTAACACAGTATTTTGAAAAAGCCATGTTTTAATGTATTATTTAAACTTCTTAAAATTTCTCACTTATCTTGTTTTTCCATTAAGTAACATGAAATTTCCTTCACTGAACAAAGAAATATGACTTTAAAAAGATTATAAAACTGGCTTGGTGTGGTGTCTCACACCTATAATCCTAGCACTTTGGGTGGCCAAGGCAGGAGGATCACTTGAGGCCAGAGTTTGGGACCAGCCTGGTCAAAATAGCAAGACTCCAACTCTATTAAAAAAAAAAAGATGATAAAACTAACCAAACAATACCTGTACAACTGAATTTTTAAAGACATATCTGAATAAACTTAATGGCTCTGGACCACAATATAATTTACATTAATTCAAAATTTCAGTTTTATACTTTTTCCATGAAGCACAGAACTCAGATATATGTATAATTCTATGGTTCATTGCAAATTCTACTTTAGTCCATGATCCATTTATCGAAGAGCCATTAAAATACAGTTTCCATTTTTTTATGTCATCCAAAAAACCTGTGGTGGTATAATCATACCAAGGGCTACTGAGTCTTTTATGGTAAGGCAGATGATGGTCAGACCCCAAAATGCATTTCTGTTTCTCTTTCACTCTCCCATCCTCAGAAGAATCATAAGAACTGTGCTAGACAGAGAAATGAAATAAGAAAATATAGAAGAATTTGCCCAGGTGGAGAACAGGGTTCTTAAGTTTAAAATAAGGAAGATGAGGAGGGAGAGCATCAGGAAGAATAGCTAATACATGCGGGGTGACGGGTCGATAGGTGCACCAAACCACCATGGCACGTGTTTACCCACGTAACAATAACAAACTTGCACATCCCACACGTGTAAACTTAAAAATAAGGCAGATGAAAAGCATTTTTTTTGGCTTGTCAGGAAGGCCTGCTATTACAATTGCTTTTGTTGGAACAAAAAGTCCTTTTAAAACCTCTAAAGGTTTGCCGTATGTGAGAAGAAGTCTATTTGAGGTAAGATGTCGGATGCCCAGAACAGTGGTTCCCAAAACCATCCTGCAACTTCAGTGGTCATCATAATTACCTAGAGGGCTAGTTAAAAAGATATAGTGCTGATCCTCAGCCTCAGATTTTCTGATTCCGTAAGTCTGGGGGCCCAAGAATTTGCACATCTAACAAGTTCCCAGCTGAGGCTAATACTACTGGCCTAACAAACCTGCTGGCTTGGAAGAAATATGTTGTCTAGAATATCCCTAGTAATAGTTCACTCTGACTCTGCTTTGTTGATGTGAATACAAATAACTGCTTTGAAAAAAACAATTGGAAATGAAAGTAGGGATTCAAACAGATATTTGTACACTGACATTCATTGTAGCTTTATTCATAAACAGCCATAAGATGGAAGCAAACCCAAGTGGCCATCAGTGGATGAGTGAAGACAACATGGTGTACACATACACACAATGGAATATTAGCATTAAAAAGGAAGGAAATTCTGACATTTGGTACAAAATGGAAGAACCACAAAGACATCAAGTGTAATAAGTCAGTTCTAAAAAGAACAAATATTTTATAACTCCACTTATGTGAGGTGCTTCTAGAAGTCAAATTCATAGAAGGAGAGCAGTTGCTGCCAGGGGTTGGTTGGGGAGGAGGGTGGTTATTGTTTACAGGGTCCAGAGTTTGTTGGGGAAGATGAAAAAGTTCGAGACATGGATGGTGGTGATGGTTGCACAACAATGTCAATGTACTTAACTCCAGAGTACATTTAAAACTGGTTAAAATTTACCATATGTATATATGGCTATATACTTTTTTTTTTTTGAAACCGAGTTTTACTCTTGTTGCTCAGGCTGGAGTGCAATGGCGCGATCTTGGCTCACCACAACTTCCGCCTCCCGGGTTCAAGCAATTCTCCTGCCTCAGCCTCCCAAGTAGTTGGAATTACAGGTATGTGCCACCACGCCTGGCTAATTCTGTAGTTTTAGTAGAGACGGGGTTTCTCCATGTTGGTCAGGCTGGTCCCAAACTCCCAGTCTCAGGTAATCTGCCCACCCTCAGCCTCTGAAAGTGCTGGGATTACAGGCGTGAGCCACAGCACCCAGCCCTGCTATGTACATTTTAACTATAAAAAAAAAAAAAAAAGTATCCTCCCACAAGCCTCCATCCTTCAACAGTGCGTTTAGCTGATGTCTTGCTTTTCAGTTTGAATACTTGGATAACGTTAATTTCACTATCACATGAAATGTTATGCAAAATGTAGACTTGGTGATGGTAGAACTGCAACGCAACATATCATTGTAAGAGGCAGCATCATGTAGTGGTTAAGGAACACCAGCTTGGAGTCAAACTTGGAACCAGGTTTGAATCTCATCTTCACCATCTACTCGTGCAGAGTCACACACAACTTAAATTATTTTCGTTGCCCAGATATAAAAGTGGAATAATCAGAGTATTTACCACAAAGGATAAGTGAGGAGCTTAGAACAGTTCCTGGTGCACAGTAAGTACCATATATGTGAGCTACCATTATTATCTGTTATAGACCGTACATTGCTTTGTAGGGCATGTTTCTCAAAGTGCAGTCTATGAATTACCTGCATTAGAATCATCTGGGTAGCTTGTTTAAAATGCAGATTTCTGCATCTATCCCAAATCTTCTGAAACAGAATCTGTGGGTATGGGTTCCACTGTATAAAACCTACTACTGCAGAGGCCAAAAAGTGGATGGGAATGGGAAGTATCTGAATTCAGATAAAGTGACCAGATGCCACCCAGGAATAGAGAACCAGGGGTACTGGCCAGAGGACTGCATCTCCCCAACTTTTTAGATGGTAAGAATCACAGAAAATTTTCTCACTAGGTATGTATCCTTTTTGTAAATGCTCCAACTGAGTTTATCAAAAATTATGGCAAACACTGCCCTGGAGATTCTCACAGATTTCTAGTATTTTCAATTTTGCTTTAAATTCAAGGAGTGGTGAAAGGGCATAGGCTCCAGAAGGTTGAAAGTACCAATTGAATCTGTTCACTCAAAAGCACTTAATAAAGCCCTACTAAGCAGTGGACCAGAAAAGAATATGTGGTCTTGTTCTTTTCCCATAAGGAACTTGCTATATAATGAACTGTAAAAACCATACTTTATTATCTTGTTACCTGGAATTTGTTTAGAGCAGTGGTTGTCAGAATGTGGTCCGTAACCCCAGTGGCATCAGCTTCAAGTTGTTTGAACTGTAAACCATCAGGCCTTACCCCAGACCTACTGATAGAAGCTCTGGGAGTGGGGCCCAACTCTCTGTGGTTTATAAATCCTCTAGGTCAGGGCTGTCCAATCTTTTGACTTCCCTGGGCCACACTGGAAGAAGAATTGTCTTGGGCCGCACATTAAATACACTAATGATAGCTAAATGAGCTTTAAAAAAAAAAATCTCTTAATGTTTTAGTTTACAAATTTGTGTTGCACCACACTCAAAAGATGTCCTGGGTCATGTGCAGCCCACAGGTTGGACAAACTGGCTCTAGGTAATTCTGATGCTCGCTCAAGTTTGGGAACTACTGGCCAAGTAATCTCCTCCTTCAGCAGTCTCTCTACCATAACATCAGAATTACTTCCAGTGCTTTGCTTCCCTCCCAGTCCATTAATCTTTCCCCTTCCCACCCCATATCCAATGAATCAGATTCACAAAACAACCTACACATTTCAAAAAGAACATAAAACTTTATTAAGAACATCTTATACTGTCATCAGATACAGCCAAAGAAAAATGGGTAAACAAACAGGGAAAGTTCATCTTCCCATGTGCTATTGCCACCTCAAAACAGACTCCTGTGTGGATGGCTGGAACAACAGTTGGCAACAAATGCTCTGTATAAATAATTCATTAAGTAACACAATGTTTCCTTTCTATACAGAGAAGAATTGGGCTTACATTTTAAGCTTTGATATAGTGCAACAACTATGAAACAAGACTACATCTTTAGGAGCTATTTCTTAATAGAATACAAAGCAGTTTAGTAGCTTTATGTTATTTCAGATAATGTAATTTTTTTTAATGAAAAGTTCAGAAAGGACATTCTAACTTTCCCAATTAGTTATATTTGTACTGTTGAGTTTTTTCTCTCTAAAGATTTCTCCGAATCAGTTCAGTAACTATACTTTAAAAAGATGAGCTGCTTATCTACAGTGATCATTGACAACTTAGTTTTGTGATTTTGCAAATTGAGATGTCTGGGTCATCCCCACTTTTGCTGATTCTGAAAGATTTCTTATAGAAAAACCCTGATTCAGAGTGCATGTGAGAGGAGATACCAAAATAGCTGCATCTGGACAGGGAGGTTGGCTATTGAGCACAGCTGATTCTCTGATTCCTGGTTCCCCTCTATGGTCCTTTTACTTACTGTAGTGATGGAAGGAGAGAAGGAGCACCCGGGAATCTGTTCAGATTGCCACTCCAGACAGCTCTCTGCACTGTATGTGGAGAAAAGAGTGATGGTATCCATTCAAACCATAGTAGCCCTACGGCACCATGCTTTTCTCTTGAGGGGCCAGACCAAACTGCACTCAAAGACACATGATTTGCCTCAGGTACACAGTGGAGAAAATGCTCATGATTTACAATTTGGTATTATATTACCCCCACCTAATCCCATTTCTTGAGAAAATGAAGTCTTCCTTTTAGGAAGAACGTTTGCTGCTAAGGCTTACCATGTTAATTATCACACGGCTGAAAAGATGACTTCTAAATCAGACTGTATTGTCTGTGTTCAGTTAATAAGTTAACCAACAACTGAAGTTTGTGGAGGATTGGTCGAGGGGTGGGATTCAGGTTTTTGAGTACTATCACTTATCACAAATCTCATCAAGCTTTTTAAAAAAATAATGCATTTTTATCATAAATATTTAGAGCAGATACTGGCATTAAAATCAGTATCTAAGTCAGAAGTCTGTCTGAAATGGTGAAAATATTTCAACAAACTTCTAAAAGATTTCAAATCTTCCCAGGAGTACATAGTTTATAAATTAGTTTTAAATGGAAAAAATATATATATTTTGAATGGATAAATCACCACATTAGCAGATCATAAATAAGGTCAAGAGATTGAAAATAAGTTAACATACAAGTTTTTGCTTTCACATTAATAAAAACTTAGTATACTTTCATAACATGTACAACCAGGTTTCATAATTGTGCAATTGTCACCTCCCCACTCGGCTAAATCTTTTTCTTCAATTTCCTACACCTAGGGACAGAGGTACACAGCACAGGCAGACATCCCAGGGTGTGAGTGAGGCTGCTGCATGCTGTGTTCTACTTAGAGCGGTGTTACAAATGTTGGTCAGGATCTATGATTAGTAACCTGTGAACCACGTTACAAGTAAAGGACATTCATGGTTAAGTGGATTCAGTTCCCAGGTGAGCTATCAGCGGTAGTGTTAGGGAATCGACTATTCTTTCTGTGAGAAAATGCACCCCAAGTCCCAAAAGTTGACTAAAAAACTTTGGAATAAGCCATGTATTATTAGTAGTGCATGGAGGGGCACTACTTATATGTGTCTCTGTTTTGGAAAGAGGTCAAATTGTTAGAAGAACTATTTGCAGAACTACTTGGCTATTAAAAATAAATATCTGCCTTCTTCATATGTAATTCATTTTAACTATAATTTCTAATACTGAGAAAGAAACAATGAAGCCATTCAGACTAGAGAGACATAATTGGCTTGTGGGATTTTCAAGATGTTTTATTGACTACCTAATTTGAATCTACTTACAAGGAGAAGAAAAATGTCTACTATGTAAAGCAATGAATGAAAATAAACGTTTATCCTAAGTCATTATTAAGTACAAATCCACAGCTTAACAACGTGTTATTAAAAGCAGGAGAGCATGCAACTGCTCTAACACACAGGGTTAGAAATAAAAGGTAAAAGTACATTTGTTCTGGTAACTGTAAATATACAAATATAAAATTTACCATATCTACCCTGTAGTGTGGCACTGCTTAACTGCCAAATATATAGTCATTCAAAAACCTTAAGGAAACATTTAAAATGTCTCAGGCTACTTTACTGAACATTAACGAATATTGTGTTCTTGAGCTATTAGAGCTAAAAATACTATTTTTTAAAGTTATATGAGTAAGGGAATAATAAAAGTAACATTATTTCATGTGTCTTTTAATCCCATAGATGGCTTTTTGTTAAAGGGATCAATTATGTTAAAAGGAAACTGATATGACAAACTGAAACCAGTTCCAGAACCAAAGTTGTCCTCTTGGTAGAATGTCAAAATTTATGTTATTTCCAAAGTATTTTCATTATTAATCTACTCAAATAATTACAAACAGTTTAATCAAGGGAGTCACTATTTAACATTTTTAAAATCTACACTGGCAGTTGGAATGGAACTTTTACAATGCTATTAAGGAACAGTTTTCTAGACTTTCATCTGCCCCTCAAAGTGACTTCTATGTTGAATGTTAAATTACTGACCTCTAAGGAATCAAAGGCATGTAGAGACACAGAATAGATATTTTGTTTGGGGAGAAGGGTAAAGATTATGTTGGAACATTTAGTCCCTTCTACAATCAAGTCCTAACTATACCATAATAAAGTCTCAATCAACTCCTAATTAGTTCTTCCCCTTTAGGAATTACATAGTATACAGTGATTAGATGCTGAAGAAAATAAAGAAAAACAATTGAAAATACCTGAAGAAATAGAAATAAGGGATTTCTCACAAGGCCCCAGATCAAAGGAAAAAAAAAATTTACAAAAAGATCGTTTGAAAATAATCACTATTTGTGAGCTTATTAATACACACAATTCATCACTTTGTTCAAATTAAGTCATGTTAATTTACCAATAAAATAGTAAACAAACCAACATTTTAAACAATTTTATAAATTACTCGTTGTTCCTTTTGTTAGTGTTTCTTTCTCAACAATATACAAAAATAACACTACAGGACTATCCACCTAACCTGTCTCCATCTCTTGCAAAGTCCTGGGACCTGGGAAGAGGCTGGTCCATCAATCTTCACTGTAGATGTCTCCCGCAAAGGGCAGGTGCATGTGGCTGCCAGTGACGTTGGGCAATCGAGATAAGTCTGGCAGGTTCTGGATCCGGGACCTGAGTTCTTTGCGCACCAGGGAAACTCTGGCTAGCTTGCGCTTGTACTCCTGTAACATCAAACCACTTTCATTAGCATTCAGGGATTGAAAGAACTTCCTAGCTAATAATGACCTACATCAAGTCAGGTACTGTATATACTCAGTTAATGCCATATTTTAAAACGTTATTCCAGTGTGAGTTTTCGCATCAAAAGATGAGCTCTGGAAATACATAACTAGTAAACTATTATTATTAAGAAAAACCACAATCTTTAGCTGTTGCTTCACACCAGTAGAAAGAAGACTAACATTATATGCTTAACCTCGACATATAAGATGTTCAGTTATTATTGAGTTTGGGCAAGAAAAAGTACATATTTATTTTCACAAACCTTAACTAAAATTTGGCAAGAACATCTATGAAAACTCAGTAAGAATGGCAAGAGTCTGTGGTGTTTGAAGCAGGACTGCTCCCTTCCTGTGCCCTCCCATCTAAGCAAGGAGGGTCCACTCCAGACTGCTGCAGCCAAGAATACAGGATCACTCTCCCTACAACTCCCAGCAGGAGGGCTTTATTCCCAGAAAGAGTGCCTTTCATCCCACCCCAGCTACCTGGTGCTGAAGCTAAGTAAGTCCTGAGATAGAGCAGGTAAGAGCCTGGGGAATCCCTCCTGCCCAGCCCCCACTCTTGGAAAAGAAGTTCTTTCTTATGCATGGAGGACTGAAAATACTTGGGCCCTAATAAGCCTCACCTCCAACTCATGAGGTGGTGGCTCCACAGAAGAAGAGGCAAGCCAAGACAGCCTCAGGCTGCTGCACCCCTCCCCTTCTCCAAAAGCTCAGCACCCACAGCAGGGTATCACTCAGAGAAAAGTTTCCCACTATACCCATCTCAGTTCCACGGTCCTGACTCAGAGATTTGGTCTGAAGGAAGTAGCAGGCAGTAAAATAGATATGTCCATGGCAATTCACTACTACCACAGTGCATGGCACAAAGCAGGGAGATTCAGGGTCTTTCCAAATGTCACAGGTAAGTCCTGAGAGGACCATCCTAGCAAGTGAATAGATGAGGAAACAACTAAGGAAGAAACCCAGCTAGGAGTTTACTGTTACCCTCCAGGAAAGAAAGGACTAGGGCCTGAACCAAACCAACAGTAGTAAGGATAGAGCAATGTCCTTTATAAACTACATTATATGTACATAATACCTTAATTTCAAAGACTGAAACAATGTTTAGAAAGAAAAATCAGCAGGAATTAGTTGTGGTCCTGCTGTAAGGAATAATGAGGGTTCAGGCTTCAAAAGCAGGTAGATATCGGGGCTGTCATCTGAGATAGCAAAGAGAGGGGCACAAACTCCTTTGGAGGATACAGAGTTCATTTTTAAGCATGTTAAGTGTGAGTTATCCATGGGATTTCTAGTAGGCACTTGGAAATGTGATTACAGTATTCTGAGCTACAAATAAAAATTTAGGCTTTATAACTGACAAATTCTAGCTGAAACCAAGAGAAGAGTATGAGCCACTTAGGTTTATATAAATAATCTACAACATTTCTCAATCATTTTGCCCCTCCCTTCTCTACTCTTCTGCACATCTACCATGAGCCAAGATTTTGTCAAACTTTATTTTTTGTGGTTTTAGTAAAAACATACATCTAATGAATCTATCTGATTTTCTGTCTTTTCCATCATACCACACTACCTCCCATGATTCTAATGTGTCCACCCAAAAGATGGCATGACCCCCTCCCTCTCCTGGTTAAGAATCACAGTACACACAGGAAGGAAGAGAAGTGAGCTAATAGCAAAATGCAGAAATGTCACCAATGTTGAAAAGGATCATGAAAAGAGCAGTAAGAGTAGCAGATACCAGGATAGAGAAGTGAGCATGTATTTGGAAAGTTTCCCACTTTTTTCTTATGAAAATACTGGCTTGCTGAACAGATGCTTTGGATGTGGTAACTATAATCCAACCCTTCAAGAACAATACCACTCACATCCGTTATCTGAATAACTCAGTAATTATCCTTAACTAAGAATATCTGTTGTTTTTTTTTTTTTTGAGACGGAGTTTTGCTTTTGTTGCCCAGGTTGGAGTGCAATGGTGCCATCTCAGCTTACCGCAACCTTCACCTCCTGGGTTCAAGTGATTCTCCTGCTTCGGCCTCCCGAGTAGCTGGGATTACAGGCATGTGTCACCACACCCAGCTAAGTTATTTGTATTTTTAGTAGAGACGGGGTTTCTCCATATTGGTCAGGCTGGTCTCAAATTCCCGACCTCAGGAGATCCACCTGCCTCGGTCTCCCAAAGTGCTGGGATTACAGGCATGAGCCACTGCGCCCGGCCTGCTCTCCAAGACCTTATAAAAGAATACAATAACAAATTCATTGTAATTTGATATTTGAAAAAGGTTCACCTACAGCATTTCATATTTGAAATTTCCCACTTCTTAAGTGTGGGCTGTACGTGATGACTGACTTCCAAAGAGTACAGTATGAAAAGGAGGGAAAAAAGATCAACTTTACAGAGGAGAAAAATGACAAACAATACTTAAGCCATGTGATAAAGGCCCTATCAACACTATCACTCAGGTTGACAGTATTTCCTTTGACATGAGACGAAAATGGCATTGTCCTTCTACGGTCTTCCTCCCTGAAACATATGACTCCACTTTAGCTGTGAGAAAAACATCAGAAAATCCCAACTGAGGGACATGACCAGTAGTGCTGAAAACTATCAAGGTCATCAAAGACAAGGAAAGTCAGACGAACTGTCACACCCAAGACAAGCAGAACAACCAAATCTAATGTGATATTCTGGATGGGATCCTGGAACAGAAAAAAGGACATAAGGTAAAAATTAAGAAAATTTGAATAAACTATGGCCTTTAGTCAATAATGTATCAATATTGGTTCACTATTTATGACAAATGTATCATACTAATGCAAGATGTTACAATAGGGGAAACTGGATGTGAAGCGTATGAGAATTTTCTAAACTCTCTTCATAGTTTTTTGGTAAACCTAAAATTATTCTAAAATTAAAACTTAAAAAAAAAAGTCTGATGGACAAATTAAACATTTTCCCAAATTATCAAAGCTGTTTTGCGTAATTCTTAATCTTCACGAAAATGCTAAAACACAGGCATCATTATTCCTGTTCCATAGATAAGAAAACAGGCTTTAAAAACTGAAGATAACATGCTGGTTTCCCTTTAGGTAAAACAAATCTTCCAACTTTTACTAAAAACTGAACATAAACGGCTCAAGGTTCATTAACACCAGGCACCATGTAACATAACTGATTTTGATACATCAAAATTGATGAATAAATTAATAGATCTTAGTTATTTCTGGTCAAATGATACAACATTTGCTATTCAAAAAGATACAACCAAAAACATTTTGAGATGTTTTGCAGAGTAGCAGTTGTATTATCCACACTGTGATGCAACTTGGTTAAAAATACTGGCCAGGCACAGTGGATCACACCTGTAATCCCAGCATCTTGGGAGGTCGAGGTGGGTGGAATGCTTGAGCTCAGGAGTTTGTGACCAGCCTGGGCAATACGGTGAAACTTCGTCTCTACAAAAAGTACAAAACTTATCCAGACATGGGTGGCATGCACCTGTAGTCCCAGCTACACAGGAGGCTAAAGTGGGAGACACCTGAGCCCAGGCGGTCGAGGCTGCAATAAGCCATGACTGTGCCACTGCACTCCAGCATAGGCAACACAGTTAAGACACTGTCTCAAAAAATAAAATTAAATTAAAAATAAAATAAAATAGAAAGAAATATCTGTATTTAAGCTTACAAATAATGTATGGCCACTACAGCAAATATCTTAAAGTTATTTTAAACTATATAGAATTTTTATGATATTAAGCCCAATATGAACAAAATTCCCTTAAAGTCAAATACAGTAAAAATTCCTATTTAGAATCTTTTGTTCAAGTTTTTCCTCCTTTACCTGCCCAGGATTCCAATTTCTTTCCATACTTCCAAGTGCCAGCTGAAATCCCAAACTCTACATTGAACCTTCCCCAATGACTTTTCTCATATCTAAACTTTCACTATTTTCTGACCATGTAACAATGTATTGCTTTAACATCCTATTGACCATTGACATATCACATATATAGAAAACACTTTCTTAAAAAAACTGATGAATGAAATGTCAAAAAAGAGGGAAAAAATTATATCATTTGAATGGTTAAACCTCTTTCACACACGTGTATATACATATGTATCTCTTAAGAAATGCAATATTCATAAGCAAAACATTCAATATCCAACATTCATAAGCAATTTCTTTATACTGACTTAGCTACATGCCTTTAAAAATTATTTTTGGAAAGCAGAGAATGTAAATAAAAGGAATGTAACTGAGTATCTATTCTACTACAAATAAGATCAGCAAAGAAAACCAACTTTGCATGTTTTTCCTCTACTACAAATTTTGCTCTTCTTTCCATCTTACCCATCTTTAGTCAAAAGCTACTTAAAGTTTTTAAATTGGGGCACAACATAAAACTCGTAACTATTAAGAAGATACTTCAGTTAGTATATATGTGTATCCATCCGTGTAACCAACACCTAGATCAAGATACAGGCTTTTTCAGAACCCCAGAAATTTTCCTCATACCACCTCTCCCAACTTTTAATCACTATTTTCCAAACTTCAATTAGTTAACTACCATCCTTCATAATGTTCTTTACCACGACTCACTTACACTATTTACATAATATTTAAATCAACTCATTTTTTAACATCTTCATTCTAAGAAATAATATCCATGCAATCACAGGTTTGTGGTGCTCATTTTGGTTTTGACTCACACATCAAAATAAACGGAACTAGGGCCAGGCGTGGTGGCTCACGCCTGTAACCCCAGCACTTTGGGAGGCCGAAGCAGGCGGATCGCCTGAGGTCACAAGTTCAAGACCAGCCTGGCCAACATGGTGAAACCCCGTCTCTACTAAAAATACAAAAATTAGCTGGGTGTGGTGGTGGGCACCTGTAATCCCAGCTACTTGGGAGGCTGAGACAGAAGAATCACTTGAACCTGGGAGATGGAGGTTGCAGTGAACTGAGATTACACCATTGCACTCGAGCATGGGCGACAAGAGTGAAACTGTTTCAAAAAATAAAAAAAAAAAAGTAACTATTAAAATAAATGTTCTCAGGTGGCACCATGGCATGGGTGCATTTGGGAACCGATGCTTTACCTCATTCTTCTTACTCTGTTGACCTAAGCCACTTTACTTCCCGTTTTCCTCATTCAACAAGGCACACGTTTCTGTCCTTAATTTACCCTTTACTTGCCACCAGTGTCATCACTACCACCCTAAAGTTTGTTATCACCTCAGTCATGAGCAACCCTCATGTCAGTTTCTGCAGTTCCAGCTTCATACCAAGGCTCAATTCCACTGATCATATATCCAAGCCCCTCCACTCTTCAAAATTTCACCCACCTGTGATAAGCCAGGCAAATTTTCACTCTGCCTAAAACTTTTCCACTGTTCTTACCATCCTTACTCTAGGCTCCTAGCTGAAACTATCTCTGCACTGTTTGGTTGTTAATACGTGTAAGCCTCTGTCTTGTCTTTCCAAGGGCAGAAGCCTTCTTTACACTGCTATACTTCAACACTAGTGAACTAGGTGTGATTTGCCTTGTGTGCACTGCAAGTGGGCTACAGCTTCTTGAAATCTGAACCACCATTACAGATTTCTTTACAGTTAATACTAAGTATATATTGAGGATCCAAATTTTATATATTTTTCAAGACCTACATTAAGACTAAACACTGCCACAGAATCTTTTCTGACTCTGGCCTCAAACTAACTTCCTAAGATATGCTACTACATGAGTTATTTCTGAATTACTACTGGATTGTTTTCTAATTTCATACCCATAATTAGGAGAAAACACACTTTCTATGTATCGACATTACTTGCAGTGTCCAGCAGGGGACTGAGTATTAACAGTACGCCCCAGTCAACACTCCATGAAGTCAGAAGATCTGGATGGAGTACTGTTTCCTCAATCTACTATCTACGTAACCCTGGGCAAGGACTCCTGAAGATTATCTAAGTAAGTCTCAGATGTCTCCTTTATAAAATAAGGGTACTATTTTACAGTGCTGTGTGGCCAAACTGATGTGGAAATTTTCAAATTAAGAAATTCTATATAATTGTGGTTATCATTCTGAGATGATATCAGAATCACCTTGCAGTTAAGAACATCTAAGCAAATAAATTTCCTGAAATTTGTAATTCTTGTTCATTTTAGGACTGACCCAGATAGCTGTTCTAAACTTATAGTTGCTTTAAATATATATTATTTCTGAAATTAAAATATTTACATTGCTGCCTTTTTCTTGCAGATGCTGCTAATAATTCTGCTTTTATCTTTCCTACATAATTGTAACCAAAAAAAAAAAAAGAGAGAGAGAGAATTTCAACTACATCCATACGGGTATTTTTAGTGGTCAATTAAAGGCTTTGGTCAATTCTAAGACCATACTTACTGTATTGCAGACCTATGGCTTCCTACCCATTTCTTGACAAAAACAGCAGAATTTGTAGAGAAAAAAAGTACGAAGTTTGTTTTCTCTGGTGACCTCATTTATCTGTAGTATAATGTCCTTTGCCTCTTTTAAGAAGTTAACATACAAGTCTTTCTTAAGCCACTGCCTTCAATAGAACTATTAAGAAGCTTCAGTTCTCATTTTTAGGAGCCATCACCATTTACTTTTACTTCATTTAGCATGTCCTGGAATTGGGCCTCTTTTCCAGATTAGAGGGAAAAACTAACAAGTATTAATCAAGATACAACACGCACACATCCATTTTCTTTTTTAATAAGGCCAAGAAATTCCATGATGCCAGGGAGTTTCTGAAACTGCAGACTAGTCAAGTCTGTTACCATCCCCAGGGGACAGAGTCCAAAGGAGATAAAGATCTCAGTGGCTTGCCCTTACCTTCTGGGAAACAAATGCTCAAATTTAGCTTGGTCTCTAATCCTGGAATTGACAATTTTAAAAATGTAAACTCCAATGTATCAAATCCTTTCTCATTTCTTTTCACAGGTTATCCTATATACATCTCAGATGGAGCACTTTTTTCCCCTTGACTGCAGAAGTTTTACTTTAGTGTAAGTATCACCTAACGAACTGTCTCACTTCCTTTAGTTCATTTCATTCTCTTAAGAAATCTACTACTGCAAAGTTTCATTAATCTTCCAGATTGTTAACAAGCATGTGGAAAAAGATATTTATCAGGTTTTCGGCAAGGAATCCAATGCTGACTGCCAGCTGGGTTTTGAAAAACCGGTAATGTTAAATTATTAGGGTAGATGTTACAAACAAACTTTATATATTCCAAGATTTCATATACCACACTGTGACCCTAACCAAATAGCTACTACACTTTTCATCTTACTACATGCCAAACATTGTTCAAAGTGCTCCATTTAACCTTCACAGATAGAGATTACTACTAACCATGTATTACAGATGATGAAACTAAATCACATTTAACCACTGATTAAGAAACTTCACCCAAAGTCAACAGACAGGGGCCAAAGGGGGCTCCAACTTAAGATAATCTGTCTTCAGAGTCCTCATGCTTAACCATTATGCTAACCTCTCTCTCGTATCCTGGAATTATTTTGGGGGTGGGTATTCTGAAGATGTTATCCAAACGAAAGCTCAACTAAGGGATCAGCACAGTGACAGAGAACTAGTTATGTTCCTAAAACTCAAAATCCAACAAGGAAACATTGTGACTTGTATCAGGTAGTCTACTTCTGTCCTTAAAACATCTGATATTCCTAGTAGTGAAGCAGAGTTGTCATTTTCCCATGAATAACAACATATGGGCCCCACGATAAATTTTCTTAAACAAGAGTAATGGCAGCAACATAAAGACACTAGGGAAAAGGCAGCAAGGGGCCAGTTCAACCAGAAAAGATGCCCAGTGTCAGGAAAGCTGAACCTCCTAATAATGTTTCGACCTTGAGGGTGGAAAGATGGAGCGGAAAGAGTAAGCCAGGAGCTGATAAGCAGCATTTAACTTTGGTTATTTCTGTTAAGAAATTTCAAATCAAGCAGAGAGAAAGAATTTAAAGAAATGACCCTCCATAATCAGTCTTTCTACATGTACTCATATTCAAAGGTACTGTTACCTTTGTTTTCTAAGTAACGTTTTAGCCTCACTCACTTAGTACATATATTATCCAGTTAATAAAGAATCCCATTTCTCAGGGTCATAAATGTCATCTAATCTGGTGTTTCCCAAATTGGGTGTTCCATGAAACATCATTCCATAAGGTTTTAACAAGTAGGCCAAAAGTCAGAGATTCTGGGCTTATGTTTGTAAGCAAAAATAGGGTTCTTTGCTACAGGCCTGCTCAGATCCTCAGTATCTGAGCAGAGTGAAGTTCCAAGAGTACAATCCGGTTTGCAACATTCCTCAAAATCACTGAAATACATTTCTGCTGAACACTTACTACCATCTTAGAGAGCTAACGGCTTATGTATCGAATACAGTTAGGCAAACATTGAACCCAGCATTTCTCGTCCTTGTTATTCAACCTCCTTTTGACCACCTCCAGCAACAGCAAACTCACTAGTTTGTCTTTCACTTTTGAAGAATAATTTCATTGGGTATATAATTCTAAGTTGGTGAGTTTTTTCTTTCAACACTTACCATCTATCTTCTTGCTCGCATGGTTCTGCTCAGAAGACCATAATTTATCTTTGTTACGCTACAGGTAAGGTAAGGTGATTCCCCCTCTGGCTTCTTTCAAGGTTTTTACTTTACTTCTGTCAAGGTTTTACTTCGGTTTGCTGCACTTTGAATATGGCACGCCTAAGTAGAGATTGTAGGCATTTTGGTATCCTGCTTGGTGTTAGAGCTCTGAGTTTCCTGGATCGGTGGTTGGGTGTCTGTCACTAATTTTTAAAATTCTTGGCTATTTTTACTTCAAATATTTATTCAGCTTCATTCTCTTGCTTTCTAGTATTCCAAGCCCATGTACACTATACCTTTCCAAATGGTCCCACAATTCTTGGCTGTTCTGTTTATTTGTGGGGACTTCTTTTCCATTCTGTTTTCACTTTGCATTTCAGTTTGGGAAGTTTCTATAGACCTAGTCTTCAAGTTCACCACTTCCTTCCTTGGCAGTGTCCAGTCTGCTGAACTGCCCATCAAAGACACTTTTTTTTTTCCCCCCCACAGTCTCTCTCTGTCACCCAGACTGAAGTGCAGAGGCACAATCACAGCACATTGCAGCCTTCACCTCTTGGGCTCAAGTGGTCCTCCCACCTAACCTTCCCAAAGTGTTGGTAATTTTTTCCCCCTAGCATTTGCTTTGGATTTTTTCTGAGCATTTCCACCTCTCTGCTTATATTACCCACCTGTTCTTGCATTGTATCTACTTTTTCTGTTACACCCCTTTACATTTCAATTATTTTAAATTGTTGGTCTGATCATTTCAAAATTTGTGCCATATGTAAGTCTGGTTCTGATACTTGTTTTCTCTCTTCAGACTGTTTCTTGACTTTCAGCAGGCCTTGTAATTTTTTATTGAAACCTGAACATCAGGTAACAGTGAGGTTAATAGGTCAATAGTGTTATTAATCTAGCTAGGAGTTAGACTGTGCATAAGATCTGCTATAGAGGTAGATGCCAGAGACTAAAACTGACTACTTTATTAAATAGCCCTTATACATTAGGAAGTTCTAAATGGCAGAGTGGTCTTGCTTGTCACCTGTAACACATCCACTTGTCCTAGTTCTGCTCTCAGAAGTAAACCAAATCCTCTTTTCTGATAGCTTTCAAAGGTTCTGAAGATAGGTATTCACATAATTTATACCCCTCCCCAGCTCTGATCTCCCCAGTTCCCTCAACCATTTTCCAAGGAACGTTAGTTCCATTTCCCTTTGTTCTTGTCTCTGCCTCTGGATACACTGTAGCAAGTTAATTCATTTTGGTAATATGGAATCCAGAGTTGAAGACAGAAACCTCGCTGTGGTTTAACCAGCATCTGATGAAACAGAACCTATCTTCCACATTCTGATCACTTAGTTTATTAGTGTAGCATAACACTAAATAAACTGCATCACCATGCTAATAGCTATACTTGTTCAGTGCTTTCTCCCATTAAGTGATGCCAAGCCAGGTCCAGACAATACTGATGCAATTAACTTTGGAAAATCAAAATAAGGGAATTTATACTAGAAATGTTTAGGCAAAGAAAGGTATAAAGAAAGAAATGCAGTGTTTCACAGTGATCTCCATTCAATTTGCACTGGTTATAGACGAATGGTCTAACCTGTCAAGAACATTACTCGACAGAAATGTACCTTAACCACAGTTTAAGTGAGTTAGCTACTGATGGGTGAGTTTCAGAACCAGAAGTTGTAAGTAAATTCGTGTGCATATGTGCATTTTTCAAAGCTGTTGGCAACTCAAAAAGTTAAAACTTCCATATTCTGCTCTTTGATATAACTGCTTTAAGAGGTTTGTATTTTAAACTTCTTCAGTGCAATGATATCAAAGTCTAAAGTTTTTTTTTTGTTTTTTTGTTTGGTTTTTTTTGAAAAGGTCTCACTCTGTTGCCCAGGCTGGAGTGCAGCAGCACAATCACAGCTCACTGCAGTCTCAACCTCCTGGGCTCCAGTGATCCTCCCACCTTGGCCTCTCAAGTAGCTATGACTACAGGTGCACACCACCAAACTTGGGGAGGGAGAGGGAGACAGACACAGATTTTTTTTTTTGGTAGAGACTGGGTTTCACCATGTTGCGTAGGCTGGTCTTGAACTCCTGGGCTCAAGTGAGCCACCCAAAGTGCTGGGATTACAGGCATGAGCCACTACACCCAGACAAATTCTAGCTCTAACATGAATCTTACTTCAAAAGCTAGGAGGGCTTAAATACATTTAGAAGGTATTGTTACCAATGATAGCATTCCACCAATAAATTACAATAGCACACTGACAGACTTCCAATCTTACTTTCTTTTTTCCAAGATGGGGTCTCACTCTGTCACCTGGCTGAAATGCAGTGGTACAGTATCAGCTTCCAACAACCTCTGCCTCCTGCGCTCAAATGATCCTCTTGCCTCTGCCTCCCAAGTAGCTAGGACTACAGGTGCACACCACCACACCCAACTAATTTTTTTATTTCTTGTAGAGACAAGGTCTTGCTATGTTGCCCAGGCTGGTTTTGAACTCCCGGTTTGAAGCAATCCTCCCACCTCGGCTTCCCAAAGTGCTGGGACTACAGGCATGAGCTGGCACCCAGACTCGATATTCTTTTCAGTAACCCACTACCTGATTTGTTATGTAGGCCTAGTTCTTTCAATAAATCCAACAAGAATAACTTATTTATCCCCATGTGGATAAACAGACCTTAAAAAAGTTCCACTCTTATTTGACAGGAAAGAAACAAGAGATACCAGTCTGTCTAATATGGGGAAACCCTGTCTCTACTAAAAATACAGAAATTAGCTGGGTGTGGTGGTGTGCACCTATAATCCCAGCTACTGAGGAGGCTGAGGCAGGAGAATCACTTGAACCTGGGAGGCAGAGGTTGCAGTGAGCCAAAACCCTGCCACTGCACTTCAGCCTGGGCAACAGATCGAGACTCTAACTCAACTCAAAAAAGAAAAGAAATAAAATAAATTTAAAAAATAAAAGACAATATAAATCTGGCTACCTATGTTAAGCTGAAGAAACTCACTTTCACAAAGACTTTTTAAAAAATACAACCACAACCACATATTTGCAACTATTTAAAACAAAGAAAGAATTAACAGTGAAACAAAATACATGAAAATTTTAACAATGGTTTTCAGTGACTGCTGTAAATTTGTGGGCGGTTTTTCTATTTTTCAGTATTTCCCAAATTTTCTCTAATAATTATGTATTGCTTTCATGAAGGGAAAATTCTTAGGAAAAAGAGGCAAGGAAAGAAAATTTTAAATTCTGTGTCACTTTCATAAGTTGAATTAAAGTACTCAGAAGTATTCAACTATGAGACAGAAATATGGAAAAAGTTAAAGGCACTGAATTTTAGAGCTAGGTCTTATAAATCATTAAGTTTGAAATCCACAGCATGAAAATGAAGAATGCCTTGATAGTATACAATTTATTCAAGTTCATAGAGTCACTTCTAGAACCCATAACTCTCAATTCCCAGTTCATGATTTTACTCCATGTATCACTCACTGGAGACTAACCAAGATAGACAGCCAAGCAGGAATTAATTTTGTACACACAGCATGGCTACAACTGTGTTTTTGCTGTTGTTGTTGTTGTTTTTACAACTAGGTTTACAATGACATTTTTAATCATGATTTCTTTTGTTAAAAAAAGACTAAAGAAAATATATCAAAATGTACCGGAGCTGTTTAAATGGTTTTAATGTATTTTTTCAAATTTCCCTTAAAGACAGTATGTTAATACCTCTGTGCCTCACTGTTTTCATTTATAAAATAGATAAGATTAGAATCTACCTATGACAATCACAGTATTAATGAAAATAGAAAAAGTACTTAGAACAGTGTCTTGGCACAGAGCTAACGCTAAATAAGTATTACGTTATGATTAAATTTTAGAGTATTATCTCACATACAAGAGAGTTTAAGTGCCATGGCAGGGTTTTATTTTTTGGACACAGGTCAGACAATCTGGGGTGCAGTGGCATCACCACGGCCCACTGCACCCCTGACTTCCCAGGCTCAAGCAATCCTCCCACCTCAGCCTCCCAAGTAGCTGGGATTACAGGCATGTGCCGACATGCCTAGCTAATTTTTTTAAAATGTTATGTAGAGACGGGGTCTCGCTATGTTGCCAGGGCTGGTCTCAAACTCCAGGGCTCAAACTATCCTCCCACTTCAGCCTCCCAAAGTGTTGGCATTACAGGCGTGAGTCACCATGCCTGGCCATAGCAAGGTTTCAATTAGGTATAGACAGTGGCAATTTTTCACCCCCGTAGTGTACAGAAATATTTTATGTAGTATTGGAGATTTAATTTGAGAGGCTTAAGAATTCTGAGAACCTTGAAACTAATAAGCTATTGGAGGCTTCAAGGGCAGCATCACCTGATAAAAAGTGGGCCCCCCATCCCCCAGCCCAATTATGCCTAAAAATCCTCAAATGGAGGGAAATGGTGCTGGATGATTAGCCAGAAAGGGGTAAAAATGCCGGAATACAGACAGAATAAAATCTAGCAGGCTAAGCCCAACCTAACAATCCTAGAACCTGACAATCCTAGAACTCCTAGCTCCCTAGCAGTAGACACCTAGATGCTCCCCTCCTTCCCACAGATGATACATTCTAAGACAGAGAGTTGAGGGAAAAGGGTCATCTGGCCTATATGACACCTGCTTCTGCATGGGGACACAACATTCTGGCAGGCATGAATAAAGCTGTATTATGTGTTCCTGTCTTCTTTCCTCTTCCCAGTTTTCCTTCTGTCCTTCTTTCTCTTCTTTACTTTCAGATTTTGTCCCCTTGCCATGCTGTGTTTTACTGTCAAAGGAAACTCTTAACACTTTCATCGTTTACAAGTGTACTCTGAAACTTCCAGTAGTTCTGAATTATCTACAAGCGATCTCCAACTTTCACACAAAGTCCACTTTATTACACAATACACTGTTCATCCTGAATGGCTTTTTTGAAGCAAAATTCAGGCTTTCACATATCAACTAATAAGCAGGTCAGAACTATCCCATGATGATGTTAGTCAGCATTTCAGTTTTGCACAACGGGGTCTGCAATGTGGGTGATACTTGTGACAAGAAACAAGGATATCGGACATGCTGAGTGGCAAATATTCAGGTAGCTCACGTTATGTTCCATACTAAAGGAAAAGAAAAGAATTTTCTGATTCTGAATTGGAATTTAGCATCAAAAGATTCTAGAGATCCAAATGCAAAGGAAATGCAGGGATTCAGAGGACACTGCTTCTTTACATCTCATGAAAAAGCAAGAGAATATAACTGTTACACATTTTTGCTTGACAGATTTAAGGTAAGTTAATAAAAATGAGATCACCATCAAAATCAACATAATTTCCAGATTGATCTACTAAAAACTAAATCCTGGCAGGGCGCAGTGGCTCATGCCTGAAATCCCAGCATTTTGGGAAGCTAAGGTGGGCGGATCACGAGGTCAAGAGATCAAAAACAGCCTGGACAACATGGCGAAACCCCGTCTCTACCAAAAATAAAAAATCAGCTGGGTGTGGCAGCGTGTGCCTGTAGAGAATCGCTTGAACCCGGGAGGCGGAGGTTGCAGTGAGCCGAGATCGCGCCACTGCACTCCAGCCTGGGTGACAGAGAGAGACTCCAACTCTAAGTAAATAAATAGACACAACTGCTTTTGTCCAAGAGTTTGAGACCAGCCTGGGAAACACAGAAAGATTGTCTCCAGAAAAAAGCAAACCAAAACAAAAAGTAACCTAAACTTCCCAACTTGAGGACCAGTTCCGCTTAACTACTAAAGTTACTTATTTCTGTTTAGCTGGGAGAGGCTACATTTTTAAAAGGCATTGTCTGCATTTAATAATTTTTCCTATGATTTTACTAATTTTAAACTATTCCTTGGGTGCTTAAAAAGCATCAGTAACTGTAATTTAAAAAATTATAATTAGACTGGGTGCAGTGGCTCCTGCCTGTAACCCCAGCACTTTGGGATGCCGAGGTGAGAGCATCACTTGTGCCCAGGAGTTCAAGACCAGCCTGGGCAATATAACGAGATCTCCTCTCTACAGAAAATACAAAAATCAGCCAGGCCTGGTAGCATGCATCTGTAGTCCCAGTTACTCAGGAGGCTGAGTAGTGAGGATCACTTGAACCTAGGATGTCAAGGCTGCAGTGAGCCATGATTGTGCCATCACACTCTAGCCTGGGCGACACAGCAAGACCCTGTCTCAAAAAACATATATATATATATAACTTTAAAAATCTCTCTAGGAAAAAAATAACTGCCCCTCATGGTATATCAATTTTGATATACTGAAATTCTGTATATTTTTATACATATTTGATGCTGGAATTTTGTATGACTTATTTTCATATATATTTTTAGGAATGCATTATGTGCAACGGTAGAGCACCACTTACTACATCAAGTTTAAACCAACATCAGCACAACTCATTTTCCAAAATCTCACAAAATCTCTCACTTGTTCCACTCTCATTCATCTCCTCTCATTTCACAGTCATTATGGCTTTGACTCTGTTACTTATGTTGTTTCCTTGCTTACCTGCCTAGAATTCCCAAACATTCCTTTGCTGATCAGAAGTGAAGATACTCTCATCACACAGCTGTAAGGACACCCTGTTTTCTGATGGACACTAACTGGGTATGGGAGTAGGGAGAGGAAACTCCAGATGTTCAGGCATTTTCAGCAGTTATTTCACATAATTTTTTTTTTTTTTTTTTTGTATTAACTATTTCCTAGGGGAAAGTTCTTCCCTTTGAGCTTTTTCTCTTACGTATTGTCTTTCCAAAAATGCTTAGTGGTTCAACCATCTTTAAAGTACAGACTGTATGAATAACCTACTTGGGCTGTCAGAAGGGTGGGAAAGATTCAACATGGATTATCCCAGCAACTGGTTTTGCATATCGATTATCTCAATCACTCCTGGCCCTCATCAGCCTGGAGAAGACACTGCCCTTTTCCTCTGTTCCAAGCTCCAACACAGGCAGACTCCTCACCATTGCTACCTGGCCCAAGAAAGGATATTCAGGGGTTTACCTGCCTGATCGTTTCCATTGCAATGGAGTCACTGTGTGATGTTCCAAATTCCTGCTTCCAGGTGTCTCACTTCTGGCATGGAACATTTGTGTAAATGCTTCCACCTTTACAACATTACATGCTAGGATGTGAAATCTTTAATTCAATCCTGTCACTGTTACATCTTCTATGAATACTGTCTCTTCTGGGGCACCCACAGCATTTCTTCTCTTATTAGAACAGAGATATTACAAACATATTATAATTTCTTCATTTCCTATGTATCTATTTACTTCATCAATACTTATCTTTTTGGCAATCTTTATCAACCATTATGAATAGAACTCTGACAATGGAAATGTTCTTTATCTGCATTACCCAACATGGTAGCTAATAGCCATATGTGGCTAGTGAGCACTTGAAATGTGCCTACTGCTACTGAAAAACTGGATTTTAATTCTTATGTAATTTTGATTAAACAGCACATGTGGCTGGTGGCTGCCTAGGGAACAGTGCAGCTCTGTAACGCCACAGTGCACCCTCTCAACCCCTGCATTTCATCTGTCCCTCCCCCATTTCATTCCCATCTCCATTTCATTTCTCTCCCTTCATTATATCTATCTTCACAGTCAACAGACATGTAACTTAGTATATACTTACATACATCTTTGTAATATATGAATTTTGTGTACTATATAATATGGTATGATATATACATTTTATAGTTATTTTAATATAAGGACAGAATATACTGTTTTATGTAATTCTTTATCATATTCTAACATATATTCTCTTTTCCATGAATTCTAGGAAAGAAAAGCTACAGACAGACCTGGTGGCACACGTCTGTAATCCCAGCACTTTTGTGAGGTCAATGCGGGTGGATCGCTTGAGCCCAGGAGTTCAAGACAAGCCTGGGCAACATAGCAAGACCTTGTCTCTACAAAAAAAATAAAAATAAAAAATAAAAGATCAGTCAGGTGTGGTAGTGTGTGCCTGTAGTTCTAGCTTCTAGGGAAGCTGAGGTGGGAGAACTGCTTGAGCCCAGAGCTGAAGATTTCAGTGAGCTATGATCATGCCACTGCACTCTAGCCTGGGCAACAAACAGAATGAGACCCTATCTCAAAAAAACAAAAGTTGAAACTCAGTCTAATACCTTAAAATAGAAGTTAAGGGTAGGACGTAAATGTCTTTTGTTTTTCTCTACAAAAGAGAGTGAAAATCTAAATCAGGCAAGGAAATGGGGCAAAACACCTCTTTAATTGAATCCAAGTGTCCTAATTTCATCAATCGTATTTGAGAATACTGGCAGGTTGGGGAATGTGGGGAGAAGAAAACACTTTGCACCAACTTGATTTCTGAAACAACTACTTCCAAGAAATCATGAAAAACTGCCAAAAGGGTAAACAGCAAATACTTTATTACCTCCAGTTGAAAGGAGATAGACTTCACAAACAGCAGACAAGTAGGCTTGACTCAGATAAGCCAAAATCTCAAAAAAATGATTGAACATACTGTTTAAAAGAACTTGGGAACCTAGTTGCAATCACTGAGATACTAAGACTTAACTAGCAAAACAAACACTTCCTCTTTGGGAGGACCACTGAGCTACAGATATAAAAATACTACAGACATCTGAAAACTCAAGAGTATCCCCATAAAACTACCTAATTTCACTGGTTAAATGCTAGAGATATGCTAGCTAGAAAATCTCCAGGTTTTGTTGTTGTTGTTGCTGTTGTTCGGGGCTAAAACCTCTGAGGTATTTTGTGTGGCGGTTTTAAGCACCTAACTCACTTAAATCCCATAATAACCAGATAAAGTCAGTACAATTATTATCCCTATTTTACAGACAAGGAAACAGAGGCCAAATGTGTTGTCGAATGTCACTGAGATAGTAAGTGGTGAAGCAGAACTGAAACTTAGGCAATCCTGCTCAAGTCCCCACTCTTCACCACAAAGCTAATCTGCCCCTCCAAATGTTAACTAATTTAAGACCAAAGTCAGCCAGGAAAAGTTAATAACCACTGGCCTCTTTTCTGGCCTTGTATCTTCAACATGTAAAAATATTTTTATTTTTTTCTGTAATTAAAATACATCCTTAAGAAATCAGCAGAAGAAACAAAGCCAATAGAGCCAAAATAAGAAATCACAAAAGTCAAGTTTTTAAAAAACTCAACAAGCTAAAACACTGGTTCAGCAAGATAAAAAAGACACATATATTTTCAAAACTACATAAGAATCTGATGAATATCTCCAAGATTAACAATGGCAGATGTTAAAAAAGAGAGGTTTGAGATAGTCCCAAAATTAACATAAGCAAAAAATGCCAATGCCACACTGCCAAAAATGTGTACCTTCCACAAACAAAAAGCTCAGAGTCTGTAAGTAAAATAATAGCTTATATGTAGCAAAAACAAATGTCATAAACTATTTACGCCGCAGTAAAGATTTTGTAAGAGTCCACCCTTGTCTACAATTTCACCTTCCATGATTTCAGTTACCTAAGGTCAGTCTTGGTCCAAAAATATTATATGAAAAGTTCTAGAAATAAACAGTTTCTAAGTTTTACATTGCATGCTGTTCTGAGTAGCATAATTACATTTTACATAATTACATCTTTTTGTCCATTCCACCCAGGACAAAAATCATCCCTTAATCCAGCGTGCTGTGTACGTTACTGTCCCCATACAATGTGACTGTATAGAAACAACCGTATAGTCATACACTGCATTACATTTTGGCCAACAATGGACTGCATATACAACAGTGGTCCCATAAGACTATAATGGAGCTGCAAAATTCCTATCACCTAGTGACCATTCCTATCGCCTAGTGTAGCCATCCTAGCATCATAGCACAATGCATTGCTCATGTGTTTGTGGTGACAGCCATGCTACCAGTTGTATAAAAGTACAGTATAATTATGTACAGTATATAATATTTGATAATGAAAATAAATGTTACTGGTTTATGTATTTACTACACTTTTTATTGTTAGATTATATTCTATTAAAAAAAAGTTAACTGTAAAATGGCCTTGGGTCCTTCAAAAGGTATACCAGAAGGCATTATCAGATACACAAATACTTACCAGTGTATTACAACTGCCTACAGTATTCACTACAGTAACATGCTATATAGGTTTGTAGCCTAGAAGCAATAGGCTATACCATAAAGCCTCAGTGCGTAGTAGGTACACTGTCTAGGTTTGGGTAAGTGCATGCTACAATGTTCACACAATGACAAAACACTTAACTATACATTTCTCAGAATGTATCCCATCGTTAAGTGACACATGACTATATACAGTGTATAAGGTTCAGTATCATCACAAGTTTCAGGCATTCACTATGGGTCTTGGAACACAGGACCTACAGATAAGCAGGGGACTACTGCATTTACTGAAGTTTGTTTAAATAGTCTCTATTCAAATAATAATTAAAAATGTAAAAATTCATTAACGTTTATTAGTAGGCTAATTAAACAGTATTTTGCATTTACATTAAATAGGTCCAAACATTCCTACAGACTCTGCCAAGCTCTGGAGGTGTGAATATTTTAGTCATTACTCCAAATCATTTTAACAAGGACAGCTGGTAACTGCTGTGGTTTCCAGAGATACAGGGAGGATTCAGGGAGTACAATACCGGAATAATTGGATGGCAGGGCTGGTGTGCTGGCAAAAATAGAGGCAAGGTCCCAGTCAGATCTGGGCTGACTCAGCAAACTCTGGCACTAACATCTACGACTCCTGATTCCTTCTTAACTTGAGTTGTAGATCTGAGAACTAGCCAAGTAAACACAATGATAAATCCCTTTCTTGAACAGAGACCACAAAAATCTGACAAAACAATCTACGCTCCCAATATTAGACAAGCAGAGTTCTCATGCAGTAAGGAAGCATTAGTGTAACAAAAAATAGCAACAACAACAAAACCATAGGAAATACTGAAGGAAAATGAGAAAAGAGAGGCAAAACAAAAGATGAGCAGCATGAAGAGTCAGAACATTCAATATACCTATAATAAGATTTAAGAGAAAAACTATAAACTGAGAAGCAAAAATAAAAGACAACTTGGGTCTTCCAAACATAAGGGCACATCAGCTATCATGCAAAATTAATGAAAGACCAATATCCGAGATATGTGCTAGTCAGTGTAAGATAAAGGAAAAAAATACAATATCTAGGCCAAAAGACAAAAAGATATTCAGTCAAGCTATTGTCCACGGGTGAACAGAAAGGACAGCCACTCTCAGACATGCAAAGACCTGGGCCATTTTTGTTGCTCTTCATGACGTCTTTATTTTTATCCCTTATTTTAAAATTTTAAAATGTAATTTCTCTTTTCTTTTTTCTGGAATATCTTTTCAAGTAAAAAAAAAAAAGTTTTTTTTACATTTCTGACACATGAATCAAGTAAAATTTTAAGTGAGAAATAATGCATAAATAATGATAATGAAAGAGGAAAACGTTTCAAAAATAACATTTCTTAAACACCAACAAAATGATCTATCTAGAATCCTATAAACAAAGTAAGTCCATAAAAAACCATAAGGAAGGAGTCTGAGAGAAACTGATAAACGGCTATTGTTTCAAGTCATACATTTTCAGTATTTGTGGTTTTCATTATCTTCCTGTGATTTTTGGTACTCCACATTTTCTCCAAAGTGTGAGTATATAAATACACACACACCTACATACACATACATATATAAAAGAATGTATGTATTTGGACAAATTTTGCTAATTTCTTTAAAAAGCTTATAAATTTCTATTACTGCCAGCATGTATCATAAATATTTAAAATAAAAACGCTTATAAATTTCTAGCAACTGTCCAGAAGATAGAACAGACTACTCTCAAAACAGTATGTTCCCTTTACACCAGAAACTTCCAAGCAGAAGCTGGCTAAACTATCTCATCTTTCAGGAAAGATTCTAGAATCATATCCAGTACAAAGTCAGTTAGATGGTCTCCAAATTCTTTCTAGTTCCTGACTATAACAAATATCATCAACCTAAAATGATACCATCACTTATGACAGAAAAACAACCTGATTTTAAACTAGGAAAAGGACTTGAACAGACATTTCCCCAAAGCTAAACAGGCCATGAGCATATGAAAAAGATGTTCAACATCATCAATTATTAGGGAAATGCAAATCAAAACCACAATGAGATACTACCTAATACACATTAGGAGAGCTACTATCAACAAAAACAGAAAACAGCATATGTTGGTGAGGATGTGGAGAAAATGGAACCCTTATGCACTGTTGGTGGGAATGCAAAATGTTGTAGCACTATGGAAACCAGTATGTCAGTTCTCAAGAAAATTTGAAAATAGAATTAATGTATAATCTAGCAATTCAACTTCTCAGTCTATGCCCCCAAGTTGAACGCAGAGTCTCAAAGACATATATATATTACATATATATATTTTCTGAGACAGAGTCTCACTCTGTCGCCCAGGCTAGAGTGCAGCGCCATGATCTCAGCTCACTGCAACCTCCACCTCCTGGGTTCAAGTGATTCTCCTGCCTCAGCCTCTCAAATAGCTGGGACTACAGGCACCAGCCACCATGCCCGGCTAATTTTTGTATTTTTAGTAGAAGCAGGGTTTCACTATGTTGGCCAGGCTGGTCTCAAACTCCTGACATAAAATAATCTGCCCACAAAGTACTGGGATTACAGGCACGAGCCACGATGCCCAGCCTCAAAGATTATTTACACACCAACATTCATAGTAGCATTATTCACAATAGCCAAGAGGTGGAAGCAACCCAAGTATACATCCATGGTCAAATGAAAACATGCAGCGTATACATTCAATGTATTATTATTATTAAAAAGGAAGGATTCTGACGTGTACTACAAATTGGATGAACCTAGAGGGCATTATGCTAAGGAAATAAGCCTGTCACAAAAAGAGAATACTGTATGCTTTCCCTTATATAAGGTATCTAGAGTAGTCAAATTCATAGAGACTGAAAGAAAAATTGGTGGCTGGGTGAAGGGGGAAATGAGAAATTGTTGAATGGGTAGGTACAGAGTTTCAGTTCTGCAATATGAAGAGTTCTAGAAATAAGGAGCAAAATCATGTGAATATAATTAACACTAGTGACCTATATACACTTAAAAAAGCTTAATATGGCAAATTTTATGTGTATTTTACCTGAAGTTTTTTAAAACAGTAAAACAAAACTATACCATCCCTTTGACTGAACCCAGAATTTGGTCTACTAGTTACTTTAAATCACTACATACATTTAAGTAATCTGATAAAAGGCAAAGAGAAAAAAAACTATGTAAAATAAATGCTTCTGATACTTATTACCAAACTGTCCTCCACAGAGTGGACCAAATGAATTTACATCAATAATGTGTTAAGAGTTCCCATTTCCACAACCCCATGTCATTACAAAGAATATCACTTTCTTTCTTTTTTGTTTTGAAACGGAGTTCCCCTCATTGCCCAGGATGGAGTGCAATGGCGCAGTCTTGGCTCACTGCAACCTCCGCCTCCTGAGTTCAAGCGATTCTCCTGCCTCAGCCTCCCGAGAAGTTGGGATTACAGGCATGCGCCACCACGCCCAGCTAATTTTTTATTTTTAGTAGAGATGGAGTTTCTCCATGTTGGTCAGGCTGGTCTCGAACTCCTGACCTCAGGTGATCTGCCCGCCTCGGCTTCCCAAAGTGCTGGGATTACAGGCATGAGCCATCATGCCCAGGCTATTTTCTTAAACTGTCACTAACTCCAAGCATGAAAACCGTATCCCCTTATTGCTTTTTCTTTTTCTTTTCTTTCACTTCTAGGAATTTATGAGAAGACTATCACAGATAAGCCAAAACTTAGCTGAAGGGTGATTCAGAGCAATGTTTTCAGTATCAAACTGGAAGTAACATCAATGCCAAAAGGTGATTTAAAGCAACATTCTTTAAGAGCAAGGAACTGGAAGAAATATAAACACTAAATAGTTAGCTGGCTAAACAAATACTACTTCTATAGAACAATATAACTTAGCCATTAAATGAAATTTATAATCAGAAAACGTTTATAGTAAATGCGCAAAAAGACACCATATAAAATGGCATGTACAGTCTGATTCTATCATTCTAAATCTCATCAAAGGTTATTTAATGGGTGATAAAAATTTTAGATGGCATCTGCATGTGCTTATCAATGGTTTTTCAACTATGATAAGCATGTACGACTTTTGCAGTTAAAAAAAAAAAAAATGTTAAGATGTGGTGGCTCATGCCTGTAATCCCAGCACTTTGGGAGGTGAAAGCAGGTGGATCACCTGAGCCCAGCAGTACGAGATCAGCCTGGCAACATAGTGAAACACTGTCTCTACAAAAAGCACACAAATTAGTCGAGCATTGTGGCATTCGCCTGTAGTCCCAGGTACTCGGGAGGCTGATCCCCTGAGGCCTGTGAGGTCAAGGGTGCAGTGAATCATGATTGTGCCACTGTGCTCCAACCTAGGTAACAGAGTGAGACCTTGTCTCAAAACACACACACACTTCACTGCTACCACCCACTATAGTTCAGGCTTTTACTGCTCAGAACATAAATTTTTGTAATTAAGTTGCATCTGGTCTCCCTACTGCAAATCTCTCTCCAATCTAATCCACTCAGCAACTACAACCATTTTCAGACACTGCCAACACCACCACTCCTTTCTTCCCTTTGGCCTGTTATCAACCTCTACTGGGCCTGACATTCAAGTGCACTCCACAATGTGGCTCCAAACTACTTTTCAGTCTCATCTAACTTCTAAGAACTGATACAGTAACAACAAAATGTAGTCTTTGTTACCAGTTTATTAAGGACTTCCTTTGTCTCAAGAAAGTGTAACTGCCCATATGCATCATTGTTTTAACCATCAGAGTTCCATGAACGCCTCTCTTGATAGTTATTAGTATTAGTATTACATTTTCATTCCATGAATGAGTGAACAGGCATAAAGGGCAATAGAGTGTAAATTCCTCTCTGTTACTGACTTTCATGTAAAAGAATGAACACTGGCTTAAGGACTCTGGTTTCATCTGTAGCTCCAGCTCTTCCACTAGATGGCACTTTTACTCTTTACAAACAAATTCAGTACTTAAACAATGCTATGGATTACTACCCTTCATTTCTTATTCATGTTATTCTCACATATTGTTAGTGTTATTCTCCTACAGAAGGGAAAAAAACGCAAGCTGGTAAAATAATTCTACAATTTCAAAATGATCATTTACTCCTTTGTTCAAAATGCTCAACTGCAGCTCTGCAAACTGCATGCCTTGAACACACAGCCCACTTAAGATTTTTTAAGTATTAAAAACTCTGCTAAAATGATGTAATCAATTGTGCTGGATATAATTTTATTCAAAATCCTCAAGGGTCTTTCAATCATTTTTATTTATTAAAGTATCATTCTTTACTGATTTAATTACAAATAAGTACCAATTTAAAATATATACCTCTTGCAAGTTACATTTCTAATGGCATTCATTTACTTAACACAAACACCTGAGTGCCTACCAGGCGACAGAAACTACTCTAAGCATTGAGGGTATGGCAACAAACATGAAAAGCAAAACAAGGTTCTTTATCTCATGAAACTAACATCCTAGTGGCAGGTGCACATGAAAACTAAGTATATAAAGTATTAATAGAAATAAATAATATGAAAGAAAAACAAAAACCAAAATGACAATGTAATACAGTTGGGAAGAGGGGGCCAGAGGAATGGGTAGGTGGGACCAAAAGAAAAGGACGTAGGACTCTCTGAAGACCTGACATAGGAATGTAAACCTGAGTGGAAAAGGAGCCAGCTAAGGAAATAGCAGAAGGCAAAAGCATTCCAGTCTCTCTCTGTTAACAATCAGCAAAGCAAAAACTCCGATTTTAGAACATGCTTGATATGCCTGAAAAACAAAATGCACGCCAAGGAGATGATACAAGATGAGGTTAAATGGTGTCTGAGTTCAAAATAAGATCCAAAAGTGTATTGGGGGACCATTGAAGAGTTTTTAAAGAGGGGTGTGATGGGATCTTATTTCTTAAAAGATCCATATGGTTGCAATGATGTAGGAAGTTGTGAGAGGGAGCAGGAAGATCATCTTTTAAGCTAGGTAATACATGCCAACCACTTAGACGGGGGTCGTTTGGCAGCAGTTATGAAATACATATATTACAGTTCTACTTAAGACATAAAAAGTCTTCCATTTATATGATAGAGCAAACTCATGTTTATCTGCTCCCTCCCAATAAGTCACTAAAATAATAAAGCAATTTACACAGGCAGAAATCCATAAGGACAGAGGAAAGTGGACCACAGCACACAGATGTCAAGAACCTGCTGGAAGGCCAGGTGTGGTGGCTCACGCCTGTAATCTCAGCACTCTGGGAGGCTGAGGTGGGCAGATCAACTGAGGTCAGGAGTTTGAGACAAGCCTGGCCAACACGGTGAAACCCTGTCTCTGCTAAAAACACAAAAATTAGACAGCCATGATGGCACGCACCCGTAATCCCAGCTACTCAGGAGGCTGTGGCAGGAGAATCGCTTGAACCCAGGAGGCAGAAGTTGCAGTGAGCTGAGATCATGCCACTACACTCCAGCCTAGGTGACAGAGTGAGACTCCATTTGAAAGAAGGAAAGGGAAAGGGAAAGGAAGAACGAACATGCTGGAAGATGAGGACAATTGCAGCAGGAAATAATGACCAAAAGTAATGCAATTCATCCCGAGGAATTGTGCATAGGTTCTGGACTTTGAAGTACCAGGCTCCTTAATATGTAACGATGAGTCTTAAGGTTGACAATGAGGATCAACTAAAACTCTTCACACAAATCTGGTAAAATCCTTATCCCATAGAACTAAAAGACGGAAGATAAGAAACTCAGCAAAACAGTGTGTGCATTTAGGGACCCAAATCACAGTGCTAAGAGGTAAAGCACTGTTCTAAAAACAGATGTCCTATGTTATCTAACCAGTAAATCTGAGGTATTTCCCTCTGGAGAAAATGAATGGCCTTGGATAGAAGACATACAGATAATATTCAGAAATCATCAAAGACAGCAATAAGACTGGTAACAAGGATCAAGTCTTTAACATGAATCAGCGATTTCATCTTAAGAAATTTATCAGAAGAATTAACGGTATCGACATATATGAGTGAAAAGTTAACTAAAGAGATGTTCCCTGAAATTCTGTTAATATAAAAGCAATAAAAATAGACAGTCTGAGCAACATAGCAACACCTTCTCTCTGCAAAAAATAAAATAAAAAATTGGCCAGGCGTGGTGATGTACACTTGTAGTCCTAGCTACTTGGGAGGCTGAGGCAGGAGGAGTGTGAGGTTACAGTGAACTGATCTTGCCACTGTACTCCAGTGTGGATGACAAAGTGAGATCTTGTCTATTAAAAAAAAAGTAACAAGAGAACAGAGCAGTTAAATAAATTATGATACATCCATATATTAAAAGAAAAACAATGACATGTAAGATGCATATAATGTATTACATGAAAACAAAAGGACAGAAAATACAGAGTCCATAAACAGGGCTAAGTCTTTTGCTTAAGAAACTTTTTCCCTATGATGGAAATAGATTACTTGTATCATTAACAACTAAGACTCGATTCCTGAAAAAACTGAGTTAAACATAAAATATTTTAGACAATATTTAGACCTCAAAAATATAAATCAAGAAACTAGTCACATGCTTCTTTGAAACATCCACAGAGCTGCATCTTACCAAATTCTAAATTTAAATCAAATACAGGCATATCTTGTTTTATCATGCTTCATTTTAATGCACTTTCAAGATATTATGTTTTCTTATAAGCTGAGTTGGTGGCAACCCGGCACCAAACAAGTCTACAGGTACCATTTTCCCAACAGCATGTGCTCACTTAAGTGTCTGTCAAATTTTGGTATTTCTTGTGCTATTTCAAATTGCTTCACTATTCTTATGCATTATGGTAATCTGTGATGAGTGATTTAAGACAGCAAACTTAATCCACACACATTGTCTGTGTTCTCACTGCTCCAGTGACTGGCTGTCCCTGTCTCTCTCCCTCCCTATTTGCTGAGACACAATATTGGAATTGGGTCAATTAAGAATCCTACCAGTATCTCACTTTAAACCAAAAGCTAGAAGTGATTAAGTTTAGTGAGGAAGGCATGTCAAAAGCCAAAACAGGCCAGAAGTTAGGCCACTTGCACCAATTAGCCAAGTTGTAAATGCAAAGGCAAAGTTCTCAAAGGAAACTAAAATCGCCACTCCAGGCCAGGTGTGGTGGCTCATGTCTGTAATCTTAACACTTTGGGAGGCCAAGGCAGGAGGACTGTTTAAGTCCAGAAGGTCAAGACCAGCCTGGGCAACACAGTGAGACCCTGTCTCTACAAAAAAATTAAAAATTAGCCAGGCATGGTGTTACATGCCTCTATTTCCAGCTACTCAGGAGGCTGAAGTACGATTGCTAGAGCCCAGGAGGTTGAAGTTGCAGTGAGCCGTGATCAAGCCACTGCGCTCAAGCCTGGACAAGAGTGACACAATATCTCAAAAAAAAGTGGGGGGCTACTCTAGTGTACACACAAATAAGAAACGAAACAGCCTTACTGGTAGAAAGTTTTAGTAGTCTGGATAGAAGATCAAACCAGCCACATTCCCTTAAACCAAAGCCTAATCCAGAGCAAGGCCCCAACTCTCAATTCTATGAGGCCTGAGAGAGGTAAAGAAACTACAGAAGCCAAGCTCGAAATTAGCAGAGGGTTTATGGGGTTTACGGAAAGAAGCTGTCTCCGTAACTTCAAAGTACAAAGTGAAGCAGCAAGTGGATATAAAAACTGCATCAAGTTACCTAGAGGCTCTAGCTAAGGTCGTTGATGACGGTGGTTACACTAAACAACAGATTTTCCATGTAGAAAAAGAGCCTAGTACTGGAAGAAGATGCCATCTGGGACTTTCACAGCTAGAGAGAAATACATGCCGGGCTTCAAAGCTTCAACAAACAAGCTGACCCCCATTAGGAGCTAAAGTAGCTGATGACTTTTAAGTAGAGGCCAATGTTCATTTACCATTCTGAAAATTCTAAGGTCCTTAAGAATTAATTATGCTAAATTTACTCTGCCTATGCTCTATAAATGAAACAAGTATGGATAACAATACATCTATTTACAGTATAGTTTACTGAATATTTTAAGCCCACTGTTGAGACCTGTAAAATATTACTATTGGCCAGACGTAGTGATTTCCACCTGTAGTCACAGCACTTTGGGAGGCCAAGGTGGGAGGAATGCTTGACCCAAGAGTTCAAGACTAGCCTGGGCAACATAGCGGGAACTCTTCTTTACAAAACATTTACAAATTAGCCAGGCATGGTGGCACACACCTGCAGTCCTAGCTACTTGGGAGACTGAAGCAGGAAGATAACTTGTACTCATGAGTTCAAGGTTATGGTGAGCTGTGATTGCATGACCACTCCAGCCTGGGCGACAGAACAAGAGCCTGTCTCCAAAATAACAACAGTAATAAATTACTATTCATTGACAACGTACCTGGTCACCCAAGAGCTCTGATGAAGACACACAATGTGACTAGTGTTCATGCCTGCTAACACATGTGTTCTGCCACTTATAGATCAAAGAGTAATTTCGACATTCAAGTCTCACTATTTAAGAAATATATTTCATAAGGCCATATAGCTGCCATAGTGACTTCTGTGATGAATATGGGCAAAGTAAACTGAAAACTTTCAGAAAATGATTCATGATTCTAGATGGCATTAAGAACATTCATGATTCATGGGAGGAGATAAAATACCAACATTAACAGGAGTTTGGAAGAAGTTTATTCCAATTCTCATGACTGACTTTGTGGGGTTCAAGACTTCAGTGGTAGAAATAACTATGGATCTCCTGCAAATAGCAAGAGAATGAGAAATAGAAGTGGAGCCTGAAGATGCGACTGAATTGCTCCAATCTGGTAAAACTTGTTGATGAGGAGTTGCTCCTTATGGATGAGCAAAAAAAAGTGGTTTCCTGAGACAGAATCTACTCCCAGTGGAGGTGAAATGACAACAAGGATTTACTAGATAAAGCAGTAGCAGGGCTTGAGAAAATTGATTCTAATTTTGAAAGAAGTTCCACTGTAGGCAAAATGCTATCAATTTACTGCATCCTACAGAGAAATCTTCCAAGAAAGAAGTCAATTGATACAGCAAACTTTATCGCTGTGTTAATAAATTGCCACAGCCACCCCATCCTTCAGCAATCACCACCCTAATCAGTCAACAGCCATCAATATCGAGGCAAGACCCTCCACTAGCAAAGAGGACAACTATCCGAAGGCTCAGATGATTAATTTTTAGCAATGAAATATTTTTAACTAAGATATACATATTTTTAGGCGTAATGCTAATGCACACTTAGACAACAGTAAAGTGTAAACGTAACTTTTGTATGTACTAGGAAACAATGTCAAAATCAAAATGTCATTTTAATTCTCCTATTCATGTATGCCTTCCAAGACAATAAGCTAACCGAACAACAGTTTATACAATACTTTCAACTTCAGAATGGTAACATGATTCCTATAGCAATCCCTAAAATAAATAAATGTAAACTAAATTTATTAATAGTCTATTTTAACAGTTATCTGCTGTATGTGTGCGTGTGTGTGTGTGTGACGGAGTCTCGCTCTGTCGCCCAGTCTGGAAGGCAGTGATGTGATCTCAGCTCACACTGCAACCTCCACCTCATGTTGGCCATGCTGGTCTTGAACTCCTGACCTCAAGTGATTCGCCCCGCTCAGCTTCCCAAAGTGGTGAGATTACAGGTGTGAACCACCACACGTGGCCCAACAGTTATCTGCTTCTGTTTGTAACCAACTATAGTCAGAAGTTTTAAAAATAATGATTAATGATTTTTTAAAACACAAATTTTAAACCACTTCATGTTTTCATTCATTACACATGCTTTAATAATGGCTTCCTTAAGAAATATGAAATGGCCAATTTCTGAATTGATACTTTAAATTTATGTTCCATTTTCAAAAAAGCAGCAACTAATGATACATCAGTATCTGGTCAATCACAGTTAATGTTCAAAGATACATAGTGGATGAAAATTATTTGATGGTATCACAGCTGATTCAGAAAATATAAATCTTCGCCTCTCAGTCTCAACTTCAAAGTGATGCCACCTACTTGGTACAAAAAAGTCTAAATATCTGAAATCATTTCCACATCTTCTACAAAGGAATAACATAATTCTAAATGATAATTTACAAAGAGTTCTGTGGAATAACTTTCAAGTTTATTTCTCTACTTGTAAAGAGTATTTCTCTTGTTAAAAAAAAAACAGCTGAACATAATTGATTTCTTCTTTATAATATAAAATCCAGTTATGCAGAACAACAACAACAAAAGTTCCTAGAAGGCTTTATTTCAAGACAGTAATTACTTCTGAGGAGAGAGGGAGCAGAAAAAGTTGGAAAAATAGGGCTTTAACATTTGCTGTAATCTTAGATTTAAGTAAAAACAGGAAGCAAATGTGTCTTTTTGATGAAGTGCACTGGCTCTGGAGGCAGATTCTCTGGGTTCCAAACAACTCACTAGCTCTTTGTGACCTTAGGCAAGTTAATCTCCCTGTGCCTCAGTTCTGTATCTATCAAATGTGGATAATACATCCTGCTATATAAGATTAAATGAGTGGATTATGTGAAGTGCCGAGAATAGTACCTGACACATGAATGTTAACATTATTATTATCATCAGCCTCATTATCTATGACTGTTATTATCATCAGCCTCATAATCTATGACTACCAACTATGAAATGTGGCTGGAAGGCACTGGGGAAAGAGGGGATTATGGGGAGTGGCATCTGATCTATTTTCTACAGTTACACTTCAAATATAAGTTCTATTTTTGTAAACAGTGACAAAAGACCATCATCATAAGTGAGAAAGTATAAAGAAGAATAAAGTTACAGTCTTCTCTTCAATTTTCAAAAACATGAGACAATACAGGCTTTGGGGTTTGATATTTATTTTTAGCAGGAAGAATACACTAATGGTGATGACATCGTTAGAAGATACGCCCATGTCCAATATCTGCAACAGAAGCTCAATAGAAGTTAAAGAAACCATACTAAAACACTAAAGACAAAAATTGTATGACATTACTTACCCTTAATTCTGTGGACAATAAAACAAGTAACACTATGTTTAAGATTGAGGTTTCATCACAAGGTGAAATACTGGCAAGTTAATTATCAAAACCATCTTTTCCTTTCCATGTAGAAGTGGGCAACATCTTCAGAGGTAGAGCATAGTGCCCGCCAACAATTATCATCTGAGGGTATTTACATGAGCAGAGAAGGAGTAAATTGAAAAGGAGTAGTGCTAACTTGAGAGCCAGGAATTTGAGGTGGGAATAATTAAGTAGCAACTCTCATAGGTAGCAATGGCAATCTAATCTAAGCACCATTTTTGGCACAATTAGAGACTGCTGAATCAATAACTAAACACGAATAAAAATAATTTAATGGGGTAGTACCATGACATTCCTACAGATTTACAGTGAGCTTTCTGTAAATAAAGGGATTCAAATAAGAAATTCTCCTACATATTATTACAGTAAGAAATTGCCACAGCAATACAAGTTAAACAAGAACTCATCAACTGAAAGATTTTTTTACATAAAACCAAATCTGGCTCATGTATCCCTAACAATTGCTACTCTAATCAAAGGAAATATGAGCATTTTTTTTTTTTATTATCTCCTGCACTCCCAGATTTCTCATCAGCGGTACTAATTATTACTCAATTTACGGGAGCAATGAATTTCTACCTAAGGGTGTGAGCCGGGAGTGGGGCTGGGAACACGTAAGCATTAGAATCGGTGGGTGGAATTAAGGGAGTAATTTAAAGACTTAATGGTTTACCTAAAAGACTACATCTTCTCAAAACAAAAACTAAATAAATCCTACTACAAGTTACGGCCACCTGCTATTTTCCTATTATTTCTGTGATGGATAAGGGTTAAACTGATAAGACAAATTACAGTTGCATGGAATTTCACAAGAATAATTTTTAAATGCAACCAATTTTGCTAATTCCAAATTTCTAAGTGTACTTGCAAGGTAAATTTGGTTCAAGTAGAAGAAAAACCATTAATACAAGGAGAAGCTTACCTAGGCTACTGCCTAAAAAGGTCTATGTTAAAAAATGCAAAATGTGCATATAGATTAAAATATTTTAAAATTCCTAACAAAAAGTAAATTAAATAAATAAGCACTAAAGAAGAAAAAGGTTACGCACTTCCAATTTATGCTCTTTCTCTGCAAGGGCTTCCTTTTGACAACGAAGAAAATCTGCTAACATTCGAGTGAGTTGCTTCCTATCATCTATTTCTGCTGCCAATCTGCCATTGTAATCTGCCAGCAACATACACGCATCCTCTACCATTTTGGAAAGCCTTTCTCCAGATTCTTTATCTAAGAAAAGCACAGGATAATAAAATATTATACAACAAAAACAATGACATATGCTGTTCTCTCATGCAACTCCCAAAAAAGTTCTGGATCACATTTTCTTTTCTTACCTGTTATTTTATCTAATAGAGATACTTCTTGGACTTCAACAGGTAAAGAAGCTATCCTCTGATGAACTGCTGCGTCACCTGAGGCTGCATTTTCTAGATCTTGTAATGCTCTAACGAGATCTAGAGTCTAAAAAGTACACAACTTCAGAACCAAAACAAATTAAGCTTAAACAAATGCAAAAGACTTCAATTTCATATTCTTTCATCCCTATGGGCTATTTACTAGCACAAAGCTTCTAATATAAACTGCTTTTGAAGACAATCAATTTCTTTTATATATTAAGAAAAAAGGAAGCTATACTATACTATGTTATACTATGTTAGGTGTTGAAAATATAAACAAGACAAGGCCCTTGAAGACCTTGAAGACAGCTTACTCCAGTGGTAGAGACAGAGTGTAAAAATAATTATCTGAGAACTAAAATGAGGTAAGCAACTGATTTATATGGCAAATACATCAGTGGTAAAAGAGAAGGTAGACTTTAACTTCAACCTAGAGAATACAAGTTTTATGTATGATATATTCATTAATTATCATTGTACACGAGCTTTTTTTTAGTATTAAATTGGATATTAGGGAAAGAGGGTTACAAATCATCTACTACAACACAGAAGAGTCTCCCACATTTCATTTCTAAATGCTGTAATTAAAGCCCAAGAGAAATGTAGCTCTGGAATACGTTCAAATATGATATCTTCAACTACCCAATGGCTTGTTAATAAGATCATTAAAATATTTCAAAATTCCATAATCTGATGACTAGTATTTACATATTGCTTAACCAGTACTGAAATTATTTTATCATTAAAATATTTTACTTCCACTGTTTTCATACAAGCTATAATTAGGAGGGAAGAGCAACTCTTTGCTGGTGATTTCACAGTTCATAATGTCTATAAAGTTACTCCAAAGAAAAACAATTGAATTTTATTTTACTAGTCTCCACTCTCCAGCCCATCTTTTTCATCTTTCTTTCTTCTTTTAATTTCTAAGACTAGATTCAGAAACACTAGGAAATTACACATATGCTTTAAAAAATATATGATATTAGTAATTCTGTGTATATATAAAGATTTTTAAACTATTCCCTTGAAAAAAATGGTAGCACATGACAAATGATCAAATGTGGTAGGAATGAATGAAACTAATAAGAAATATACTATCCTACGTGTGCTCACTCATTCGAAGTGTTTAAAATTTCAGTATTTTAAAAAATAATTTCATTGTAAGATATATCCCCTCTACAATTCAGGTGTGCTTAAGAGTAATAACAATTACCAGAAAACTTGTTTCTCATGTTGCCCCAACTAACTACTATTTTTTAAATCATCTTAGAAAATTCTAATTGCCTGGAGTTCTAAGAAGAAATCTGACTTTACTGTCTTGGCAATGCATTGATGCTTTAATTACAATCTGATCTCATCACGCCTTCACAGTCCTACATAAGTACATTCTAAGTTCCCAATGCCTGATCAAGGATCCGATAAGAAAGCAAAGTTGTATGAAACAACACTAAGCCTAGTACTTTCTACTAGAGGAGAATGAAATGAGTTTAACCGGATCCTACAGAGAGATTTTAGCCATTCTTATAAAGAATAACACACACAAAAAATGAAGACCACAAAGCTGAACCATTGATAATTAAGCAGCACAACTAATCTAAAAAACGGTCATTATAAAACAAAGAGCAATAGCATTTTATGCAAGTATTAGAGAAGAGGGAAATGATTACTTAAAAACATTCCTAAGATATGCAACTGTGGTTACTCTTTCATCAGGGAGAGTGGAAGGAGGCCAGATCCTTTATCTAGAACTCAGGTAAAACACTGCTCATGGAATCATGAGGCTCTTAGCCGAAAATGATTCTCTGTCATGCGTTATTACCAAATAGGAAGAGACATAAATCTTAGTGTTTGGTTGTTCAAATGTTACATTTTTATCACTTTTCTATTCAAGCTCTTGTCTATAGTAGCCAGTGGGCTTCAGCATTCCTATCACTGAACAAACAGGTAGGTTGACTCAGGTCCTGGCCTTGGTCTCATTCCTTGTGCTTCTCCAGTACTGAGACTAATATAAATCCAGTTACAGGTAGAAATTGATTGTATTTTCTTTCAAGCTCCCTTTATGGGGGAAAGAGCTCCTCCAAGCCTCTGGTTTTATTCAGTGAATTTAGGTTCAGTCCTCTCACTCCCACAGAGCACTGTGAGTTCCTGTGACCCTAGAGGATACTAATTTCTGGCAACCTCATGTCTGCTTCTGGACCAGGGCTCAGCAGGAGCCAGATTTTGTCTCACTTATGAAGTTAGGTATACAATTTCTAGACCATGAAAATATATTCACCTTGTTTTAAGAGTATGGTTATGTCTTCATTTTCTCATTTTACACTTTATCCGTCTCCCCTACATGTTTGAAACATAGGAGGAAGCTTAAAGACTCAATGCCCACTTAAAAAAAAAAGTCTTTCTGGAATTAATCTGATGATTAAGGAATACCATACTGTACCAATGTGGGAGGACACAGAGTACTAAGATAATGATTCTAACTTACCTTATTTTTCCACAGAACTACATAGTTCTATATAGTTATACAGAAATGTATGAACACATATGTATCACTCCAACACTACCTTTTTTTTGAGACAGAGTCTCGCTCTGTCACCCAGGCTGGAGTGCAGAGGCGCAATCTTGGCTCACTGCAAGCTCTGCCTCCTGGGTTAACGCCATCCTCCTGCCTCAGTCTCCCGAGTACCTGGGATTACAGGCACCTGCCACCACCTCCCGCTAATTTTTTGTATTTTTTAGTAGAGACGGGGTTTCATGGCATTAGCCAGGATGGTCTCGATCTCCTGACCTTGTGATCCACCTGCCTCGGCCTCCCAAAGTGCTGGGATTACAGGTGTGAGCCACCGCACTCGGCCACTCTAACACTACTTTTTACATTTAAAAACAAAAATACTTAAAGGGGCAGCGTTTATGTCCAAGAATGAAAATTTTAGTGTATATAAATCATATATGGGCCGGGCACAGTGGCTCATGCCTATAATCCCAGCACTTTGGGAGGCCAAGGCAGGAGGATCACTTGAGGCCAGTTCAAGACCAGCCTGGCCAACATGGTGAAACCCTAACTCTACTAAAAATACAAAAATCAGCTGGGCTTGGTGGCCCATGCCTGTAATCCCAGCTATTTGGAAGGCTGAGGTGGGAGAATCACTTGAACCTGGCAGGCAAAGGTTGCAGTGAGCCAAGATAGTGCCACTGCACTCCAGCCTGGGGGACAGAGTGAAACTCCATCTCAAAAAAAAAAAATCATATAACAAAATAGCCATGTTTTCTTTTTAAAAGAATCTGTTTAAATAGCTGAAATCTCACCATATCTAACCACACTTGTCAATTAAAAATCCTCTTTCTATGCAAAATATGATTTCTATGCAAAATATACAATATATACAATATACAACATACTACATAATTTGTTTATGAGGAAATAAGAGATATTCATATGGCTTCTTTCTTATGCCCAAAAGTATAATAGAAATCAATTTACAGAAGTGAAACAAAATTAATAAAGCTTGGTGGCAACACGAAGTAGAAGTTTGTAACTCTTTTAACAGGGTAAAACTTCTACCTGTGGTGGTTCACTTGGAGACCCCAGAGAGGAACAGTTTTCATTTTCATCCACCTTTATCTGTTCGTAAGTTCGCTTCCTAGGCTTCTTATCGCCATCTGAAATGAAAGAACATTTAAGTTTTAATGAAGAATACATTTTAATGAAGAGATCGAGATAAGAGATCAGGATTCTACACTTACACAGAGCTTGTTTAAGTTGTTCCAACACATCATTTTCATAAACAGACCTTTCTTCCCAAATAGATAACACTCTTCCAAGGTGCTTCTTACAACTTTCATCAGTTTCACTAAAAAAAACGAACAAAAAAAAGAAAAATGTTAACAGTAAAAATATATAGTGCTATTAAAAAGGTAACGGTAACTTTAAAGATAATCAGACATTCATTCCCTGGAAAAAACTGTCCAAATATCTATTTAGCATCACTATGTGGCCAGCAGTTCAAAACTGAAGTGATCAAGACACACTGCTTGCTAGTTCTAGTAAACATTTTATAAACATATTATTAAACAACCAAAAAAAGTTTAAACTGTAAAAGTTTTAGTACTGGCTACTAGGGATTTTCCTATCCTAATGGAGGCTAGACATGGGGCTAAGGAAGATTTCTAATAGATAATTTGTTAATTTACTCAACAAATATTTATTGATCCGGTTACTATCTTTGACATGGAGATACAAATGCAGCTTACGGCAGCTGTTACTTTATAAGTATCACAAAAAAGAACAAAGTGCTTAAGACAGACCTGGCCCAGTTTAAGAGATATCCGGAAGAGTATTTAAGGAAATGATACTGAATTTGAGATCTTAAGACTAGACATATGGGGAAATGAAAAACAGACTACTCCCAACTGTTTCCTACCTCCTTCATTGCTATCACTGTAGACTGAAACACTATTATGTCTTGCTTAGAATTCTGTAGCCTTCTCACGATCTCCCAGCCTCTACTCTTTTACTCTATTCTGTACAAAGCATCCTAATGTAAATCAGGTTATACAGCTCTCGATCCTCCAAGAGCTACCAATCATATCAAAAATAAAACCAAAATCCTTACTCTGGGCCACAAGGCTCACATATGTTCTGCTTTCTGGCAATCCCTCAGTACACACTCCCTAATACCATATAAATTTCCTTGCTAAGGTCCTCAAACACGTCCAGCACACAGCTATCTCATTTTTTTTGGCCACATATTCTCTCTGCCTAGAATCCTTTCTGCCTAGTCAAATGGCTCATTTCATCCCTTCCTTTGGTCTTTGTTCAAATGCCACCTTCCCCAAATTGTTGTTCTTTATCTCATCACATAACTGATCACCCTCATACCATCTAGTTCCTTCCCTGCTTTGTATCTCTTGTTAGCATTTGTCATCTGACATTATGCTTTCACTCATCTATCTACTTATTACCTTTGTCATCCACTGAAATGCAGGCTCTAGTAGACCAAACTTTGGCTTGGTCACTACTACTCAGGGTTTTGCATATAGCAGGCAGCCAATAAATATTTTATTGAATTCTAGGGAGGGGCAACATATGTATAAGCCTTAAGGCAGAAAGAACTAAAAATTAAGATTAATTTAGCTTAAACTGTAGACTACAGATTGTGTGGAATAAATGTGAGACAGGAGTCTGGGGACACAGGCAGTGCCACGAAGGAACATCTTAAGTCTTGCTCAGGACTTTAGACTTCATCTCTAAAACAAATGGGAACCACTCAAAAGCAAGGAAGTATTATGACCGGCTCTGCAACTCTGTTTAGTTTTCTAAAGAAATTAAACAATACTAAAGACTATTGCAATTATACCAAAAAGACATTATGCTAACTAAAAGGGAAAGAAATCCAAAGAACTGAGTCAAAGTGTACTATATGAGATATGGGAAGTGAAGGAGAAAGAAGAGTTTAAAGATAACACAATTTCTTGCACAGGCATCTGGATAAATCGAGTTGCCATTCACAGAATATAAAACCTACGGGAGGGGAACGTATGGCGGGAAGCAAGGACATAATGAGTTCTGTATCAGACATAGCGAGTCTGAGATGTCTGAAGATGCATACAACTAAAAATGTCAAAAGGCAACTGGGCACACAGGTTTGGAACAAAAAAAACCTGGACTGGAGCATAAAACTATAAATCATTAAAGTGTGGAGAATAACCAAATACATGCAATGTACAAAATTACCCAGAGGGCAAGTAAATAATAGAAACAGGCCAGGCATGGTGGCTCACGCCTGTAATCCCAGCACTTTGGGAGGCTGAGGCAGGTGGATCACGAGGTCAGGAGTTCAAGACCAGCCTGGCCAAGATGATGAAACCTTGTCTCTACTAAAAACACAAAAATTAGCTGGGCGCAGTGGCAGGCCACCTGTAATTCCAGCTACTCGGGAGGCTGAGGTAAGAAAATCGCTTGAATCCAGGCAGCAGAGGTTACAGTGAGCCGAAATCACACCACTGTACTCCAGCCTGGGTGACAGAGTGAGACTCTGTCTCAAAAACAACAACAAAAAACAGAAACAGTACCAAGTGCATATGGAAATATTCGTTACAAGACCGATAGCTTTTTAATTTTTAATTATATACCTTCATTCATTTTTAATGAAGTTCATTTTAATGAAGTTCATTCCAATATAGGAGTTGGTTCTGGTCTCTTAAAGGAAAGCTGTAATTCAAGTACTGCAAAGGCCCACCTTAGCAACAGTTCAAAAAATATTTTTCCTTCACAGAAGCATGTAATACATTTATAAATGCCATGTAGAGGGAAGTCTTTTCAAATAAAAGCATCAAAGAACTATATTCCCTATTTTTTATTTTAATAGCTTAAGGCAAATTTTAGCGAAAGGATATATGGTACATTTAAAACAGATTATCTAATACCCAAAACAATGATCATACCTTGAAACATGCTTAAAAGCCTCCACTATAACTGGTGCAAAATCTTTTGTAAACTCTGGTCCCTTCCTCTTGCTGTTCTGTATGACATCATTGGCTAGGTAGAGAAAAGTAAGCTTCCTGTTTGGTTTGGCTGAAAAATAAGAAAAAGTTAAAAATCTACTTAAAACATCTTTACTTGGACAAACTTTCTCAATATCTGAATTAGGCACTTTGAGAACTAAAATAACCCTACTCACCTTATGTATCATTTCAACCCTAGCCTCTCATTTTACTACCAAACTAACCAGAGTCACTGCTGCTAAACTCACCAGAACGACTAATGTCTATGTAAAAATGCATCTTGGTGACTCTATCCTGTCACCTCAATTTTATCTATCCTGTTACTAAATTTTAGTAAAACCATTACAAACTATATGAAATACAGTCATTTAAAATAAGATGGTGATTGGTCATGTTATTAAGATGGCATCCTAAATCCTACATTGAATTTAGGATTGTTTTAATAGACATGTTAATTCAAAATCGTTGTTAAGCTATTGTAAAACAACAGAAGAGCATGAAATGTAAAACAGGTTGAAAGAGACCTCCCTTCAATCAATTATATATTTTTTGTTCATGCAATAAATATTTGCTAAGGTAACAGATTAACTGCTAGGGAGAATAAATGGGAAAAGTTTAGATGTTTCTGTCTTTAGAATACATGGCCATAAATTTTAAACTGAATTCATTGTGACAAAAATATTCCCCTACTCACTATGCTCTGTGGGTGTCATCATTTCTCTAAGGAAGTAGACAAGATTTCAACAGTTGTGGGCCAGAGTACATTTTTACTGGTTACAATGTTAAATAGCATAGTAGTACTGAATATGACTCAAACAAGACTATACATAAGGAAAACAGTGTTGAACATAATCTTTTATACTATTATTATATTTTACTAGAATTAAACTTGAATCACTCAATGTAGTACAGTCATATTCAGAAGCATTATACCTTGTGGCATCCATAATACAATGCTGTAGGAAACTTACAGTCAGGACCAATTATGCAGTATCCTATTGTGGGCGATCTTACTGGATTTAAGACAAAAATTCTGATCAGGCTACATGTGGTCTTCTAGATGTCAAGAATTCAATTTACAAATTTAAGCATTCGACATATTAAAAAATCACCTCTGAGTTCACATCATTCTTGAGGGACAACCAGAAGCCCAACCTTCTCACATACTAAGTCACAACTGATCAAACTTTACAAACCTGTCCCATGCCACTGTATAACCTGGTTTGTCTGTTTAAACTGCTGTCTACCACTCTTCCTGCTTTTGAAAGTTGCTGGCATGGAATAAAGATAAGAAGAGATGGCAATAACAGAGACCAACTTCTGGTTTTCAGGTTCCTTGTCTGGTTAGATAAACCACAGTGTGTAACTGGTTAAGGTATCAGGACCCTTTCCTAACATTTAGTCCTGTCTCTTTTTTACCCATCCCTGCCCTCTCAATCTCACCCACAAAATAGGTTGGTATTATTCAATCCAGGTTTTTGCCTTCCCAGTGTCAAATGAGTTTAGAAACTCAAATTTGTATTATCTAATTGGGAGGCTGCCTGCAATACTTTTGAATGGGTACCTGAACAAACAGAATCCTTTCACTGCACTTTTACTATGTGCTACACACTATTCCAAGCACTTTACATATATTATCTCACTTAATCCTAACAATACGTCTCTATTTGGCAGTTGAACAAAGTCAAAAACGTTATTTACCCCCAAGGAAATAATGAGGAAGAGATCAGCCAGGATTGGAATCCAAAAAGTCCAACAGCCAAGCAAATCCCTCTTAACAACTAGACCATGCTTCCTGTCATAATTAAAAGGGCATGTTAACCTTTTGAGACTCAAAAGTAGCAACTCAAAAGAAGAAAAAGATAAAACAATGCAAAACAAAAAGTAGCAACTCAAAAATATTTTACAACGTTAGCAGCATTATTCACAATAGCCAATAGGTAAGAGCACTAATAAATGAACAAACAAAACGTGAATTATATATTCAATAAAGTATTATTCAGCCTTATAAAAGAAGGAAATGTTGACAGCTGTTACAACATGGATGAATCTTGAGGACACCATGTCAGGTGAAATAACCGAGTCACGAAAAAAGACAAACGATTGTATGATTCCACTTATTGCAGGTAGTCAAATTCATAGAAAAAGAGTAGAAGGGTAGTTGCCAAAGGCTGTGGGAATGGGAGGAGAATGGGAAATTATTAATGGGTCCAGAGTTTCAGCTTTGCAAAATGAACAGTTCTGGAAACTGGCTACACAACAATGTACTTAATACTACTGGACTGTACACTGAAAAAATGAAGATGGTAAATAATATTTATTACCACAAAAACAAAAAAATTTGTTTTTTTTTTTTGAGACAAGGTCTCACTGCCTCCCAGACTAAAGGCTCACTGCAGCCTCGACCTCCTGGGCTCAAGCAATCCTCCTGCCTCAGCTTACCAAGTAACTGGAACCACAGGGGCACACCACCATGCCCGGCTAATTTTTTTAACTTTTTGTAGAGATAAGGTCTCACTTTGTTGCCTAGGCTGGTCTTGAACTCCTGGGCTCAAGTGACCCTCCTATCTAAGCCTCCCAAAGTGCTGGGATTACTGGTGTGAGACACTGTGCCTGGCCCTAGAATGTTTTTTAAATTCATGGGTTGGCCGGGCGCGGTGGCTCAAGCCTGTAATCCCAGCACTTTGGGAGGCCGAGATGGTCGGATCATGAGGTCAGGAGATCAAGACCATCCTGGCGAACACACGGTGAAACCCCGTCTCTACTAAAAAATACAAAAAACTAGCCGGGTGAGGTGGTGGGCGCCTGTAGTCCCAGCTACTTAGGAGGCTGAGGCAGGAGAATGGCGTGAACCCGGGAGGCGAAGCTTGCAGTGAGCTGAGATCTGGCCACCGCACTCCAGCCCGGGTGACAGAGCAAGACTCCGTCTCAAAAAAAAAAAAAAAAATATTCATGGGTTAATTTCTCAAAGAATTCAGAATTGCTTTCACAATATACACTAAAATAAAACTTTACAAGATTTAAAATTATATTTACCATTGTTTTCCAAAGGACAAATTCTATATTAGGTGATTGAGCATGGGGTCCAAATACTAAGATACTATTTTTGCTTTTATCCTTGTAGAACCAAGCAAAAATATGAAAAATACCCAGCAATCATCACCACTTATGCCCTTTCCTAAATTTTCAGGGAATGAAATTTACTTCCATTTAAAATTATGTGTCCCTATACATACAACAAATAGTTAATGGTGGTAATCACAACAAGCAATGCAAGAAAATCACAAAAAAAAAATTTCAAATGAATTTTGATATTTTTAAAAATAACAGAGCCATAAATTGTTATTAAAAGAAAAACAGAAAGCTAACAGAAAGGGAAAACAAATCATTTCATAATTTCTCAAAGAAATGCCACTGTTGGCAACAAAGAATATAAGACTAAATGACAGGTCTGACTTAGTTAATTCCTGTATTTCCGTTGCTCATGGGGTTCCTTCCAAAAACACCTGTTTTCCAAACCTTCCATTCAATTTAAATAGCATTTATTATTTTAATGTTTGCCATGTACCAGGTACCACTCTAAGTACAGACTAAAATTAACCTTTCCTGTTCAATCAGGAGTTTGCAAGTTTCATACAAATTGGCAGATGATAGGTCACATCACTAAAATGTTAGTTCTTTTTCTTCCTTTATTTCTTCTCCCCATGAATATATCACAGCAATAGAGAAACAATCATAAATAATATATACCTGTGATATGGTTTGGCTGTGGCCTCACCCAAATCTCATCTTGAATTATGGTTCCCATAATCCCATGTGTCATAGGAGGAACCAGGTAGGAGATAATTGAATAATGGGGGCAGCTACCTCCATGTTTTTCTCATGTTAGTGAGTTCTCATGAGATCTGATGGTTTTATAAAGGGCTTTCCCCTACTTCACTCAGTACTTCCTGCTGCCGCCATGTGAAGAAGGACATGTTTGCTTCCTCTTCTGCCATGATCATAAGTTTCCTGAGGCCTCCCCAGCCCTGAAGAACTGTGAGTCAATTAAATCTATTTCCTTTATAAATTATCCAGTCTCAGGTATTTCTTCATAGCAGCATGAGAACAGACTAATACAGTAAACTGGTACCAGGTAGTGGGGTACTGCTGTAAAGATACCTGAAAATGTGGAAGTCACTTTGGAACTGGGTAACAGGCAGAGATTGGAACAGTCTGGAGGGCTCTGAAGACTACAGGAAGATGTGGGAAAGTTTGGAACTTCCTACAGACTTGCTGAATGGCTTTGACCAAAATGCTGATAGTGAAGTAGACAATGAAGTCCAGGCTGAAGTGGTCTCAGATGGAGATGAGGAACCTGTTGGAAACTGAAATAAAGGTGACTCTAACTACGCTTTAGCAACAAGACTGGTGACATTTTGCCCCTGTCCTAGAGATCTGTGGAACTTTGAAGTTGAAAGAGATGATTAAGGGTATCTGGTGTAAGAAATTTCTAGGCAGCAAAGCATTCCAGTGACTTGGATGCTCTTAAAAGCATTCAGTTTTAGGCATTCACAAAGATATGGTTTGGAATTGGAACTTATGTTTAAAAGGCAAGTGGAACATACAAGTTGGGAAAATTGGCAGCCTGAGGATGCAATAGAAAAGAAAATCCATTCTCTGAAGAGAAATTCAGACAGGCTGCAGAAATCTGCAAGCAACAAGAGGCCAAATGTTTATCCCCAGGACAATGAGGAAAATGTCTCCAGGGCATGTCAGAGACCTTCATGGCAGCCTCTCCAATCACAGGCCCAGAGGCCAAGGAGGAAAAAATGGCTTCCTGAGCCAGACCCAGGGACTTGTTGCTTTGGGCAATCTCAGGATTTGGTGTCCTGCATCCCAGCTGCGCGAGCTCTAGCCGTGGCTAAAAGGGGCCAGGGTACAGCTTGGGCCTGGTTTTTTCAGAGGGTGCAAGCCCCAAGCCTTGGTGGGTTCCAAGGTGGTGTTGGGCCTGTGGATGCACAAAAGGCAATAACTGAGGTTTGGGAACCTCCACCTAGATTTCAGAGGATATATGGAAACACTTGGATGTCCAGGCAAGTCTGTTGCAGGGGTGGAGCCCTCACGCAGAACCTCTACTAGGGCAGTGCGTAGGGGAAATATGGGATTAGAGTTTCCACATGGGGTCCCCATAGGGCACTACCTAGTGGAGTTCAAGAAGAGGGCTACTGTCTTCCAGATCCCAGAATGGTAGATCCACCGACAGCTTGCATTCGTGCCTGGAAAAGCCACAGGCAGTCAACATCAGCCCGTGCAGGAGCTGCCCACGGCAGTGGGAGCCCACCCCTTGCATCAGCGTGCCCTGGATGTGAGACAGGGAGTCAAAGGTGATTTTGGAGCTTTAAGGTTTAATGGCTGCCCTGCTGGGTTTCGGACTTGCGCGGGGCCTATACACTCCTTGTTTTGGACAATTTCTCCCTTTTGGAACAGGAGCATTTACCCAATACCTATGATACCCCCATTGTATCTTGGAAGTAACTAATTTGTTTTTTATTTTACAGGCTCATAGGTGGAAAGGACTTGCCTTATCTCAGGTGAGACTTTAGACTTGGACTTTTGAGTTAATGCTGGAATGAGTTAAGACTTTGGGGGACTGGTGGGAAAGCACGATTGGTTTTGAAATGTGAGAAGGACATGAGACTTGGGAGGGGCCGGGGTGGAATGATATGGTTTGGCTGTGTCCCCACTCAAATCTCATGTCAAAATGTAATCCCCACATGTCAGGGGAGGGGCCTGTCTCGGGTATTTCTTCATAGCAGCATGAGAACAGACTAACAGAGTAAACTGGTACCAGGTAGTGGGGTACTGCTGTAAAGATACCTGAAAATGCAGAAGTCACTTCGGAACTGAGTAACAGGCAGAGTGGATGCCATGACTGTAAGTTTCCTGAGGCCTCCCCAGACATGCAAAACTGTGAGTCAATTAAATTTCTTTTCTTCATAAATTACCCAGTCTCAGATAGTTGTATATAGCAATGTGTGAAGAGACTAATACAATTATCTTAAAAAGTTGAGCACATCCCCCAGAAGGGACATGGTAATAAAAGTTCAGTTAATCACATAACCAGGAGACAGTTATAAAACATACCACAAACAATTCAACTAAAAGATCAATTACCAAGCTTCAAAAAGAAATCAGAGTATGCACTATTAAACAATATGAAGCAGACTTGGTAAAAGGATTAAAACATCATCTCTAGTTCCACTAATTCATAATCAGTTCATAGTTTTAGTTGTTCATAATGGTAGAAAGTGGTAGGAGAAGTGTTACCTATTTTCTTACATTGTACATACCTTATGTATATTCATTTTTATATGCTGCACAATATCATAATATAATCAATCATCCATGGTCTATGAAGACTGAATTTAAAACTACAGTAGATGGCAATGCCGATAAATACAATAAACAGCTAAAATCCTGTTATCTATAAACATAAGAACCATCGTTCCAAGGGAAACCTTCTATATGGAAAGCAGCAGCAGGAAATTGAATAAGGAAACACACACACATATACACACGCATGCACATATACACACACACACAAAAATATGCACATGTACATATACACACACATACATATCAATGGGAGGAAGGAGCATTACTGCAGGTCAAGGAAATCAGGAGAAAAGTCATTTTGAAAAAAAAAATCTACTAAATATTTATTAACAATTACTGAACATCCTCATTTATATCTCTGGTAAAATGAATGACTACAGACTAGAAAAAGTTCCTATATATCCTGCTTATATAGTATATACATATTAAATCCTCAAATTTTAACTATAATTTAATTATCTTCTTTAAGTTTGAGTTGGATGGAACTATAAATGCATTTAACTAAAAGATAATTATAAATGATTAAGGTCTCAAGCCACTCATACAGTCAATAAATAATTACTTGGTATCTACCATTCACAGACACTGCATTAGCTACTAGGAATAAAAGATGACTCAACAGTCAGGTTGATAAAAGCCTACTTAAGCCTTATGTGTAAATGTGTGATGAAGCATTAGTGAAAAGAACATCCTTGGCAGAAAGAAGCTCTGCTCATGACCTAATGAATGCACTGTACATTATATATGAGGGAATAATGAAGTGTAAAGCTGGAAAGAAGGGAAGACTTAAACTAAATACCAAGCTAACAAGTGTTTCAGCTTCATTTTGCAAACAAAAAGAGAAGTACTGAAGTTTTAATTTGGGAGCAGGGGCAAACAGGAGACCCTGAGGTACATTAGGAAAACTAGAAGTAGGTAACACTAAACACTAAGAATACTGCAATAGGCAAGGAAAGAAGAAAGAATTCAAAACTAGAGTTGTGATAACAGGAATTTTGCCTTTCATTTTTCTATGTAGCACCTCCTTTCCCACATCTAATGACCCCTAAAAATTTCTAAGCTTTTTAGGGAAGTGGTACTTACACAGAAGAAAAGTGTTTTTATTAACTTATAGTAAATTCCTGTTTGACAAAATCTCCAATTGGAATTTCTCATTTGTTGCACCTCCATTCTAAAAGGAAGCAATTAACAAGATAATATTTACTACACCTTTTAGAGTTAAATAGTTCTTTACAGTAACTGTCTTTCAGAATGAACCAGAAACACTGCTCAATTTTAGGTGAAAAAATAGAATTCCACATAAGGGTTTAATGCAGAACACTACTACATTAAGTATTCTTGAAGTTGAGTGAAATTCAAATGCGAATTGAAGAAAGGTTTTCTGCATAGTCTCAAAAATACTAGAACAATTAATCAAAAATAACCTGTTCCTAACTTTCTGGATAATCTTCAGGTTTTCTCAATTATTACCTATACCAGCTCCATTTATAAAAATTCTTTTTAAATAATAATTTTTTTCATTAATAATCCCCACGTACCTCTCCTGACACCAAGGAGCTAATTGTGTAGCATTTCCTATTATGTATGGCTTTTAAAAGGCCCTAAACTTCTCTTCCATCTTATAGAACCCTTTTCTCCGAATTCCTTGGTATCCTCATGCTCTTTTAAGTCCTACTACAGTTATCACTCTCCCCACAGCAGGGCTATCTCCAACTTACTAGACTCTCTCCCAACTAAATCCTGTTTCTTTTAGTTCAGAAAAGCATGGAGAAGGATCTAATTCAGTTCCTTTACCCTGAGATAATTTTATACCTAAGTATTCGTTTTAAAAATATAGTGCAACAAACAAATTAAAAACACACGTTTGTGGAAATCAGCATTTTCTGAGGCAAAAAAAGAAAGGTCTGTGCTGTGTAGACTTGTATCCTGAGAGTGTTTCTCTGAACCTGTTTCCAAAACAACTTCAAGACTTTTCCTTCTGCCCGTGGCATTGTGGGGAAGACATGTTCCTATGGATGGATAGGTGGTTGTAAGCCAAAAACTGCTTTAAGTCAGTCAACATCTTTGTCACAGAAAGCATATAATCAATAGATGATTCTTCAATGGATTCTATCTGTCCCAGACAGGACAAAGAGTTCAGTCAGACACAGCTGGCTGCTTCTCCACAGCAGAGGTGGGTGAAAAGTGGGTAGAGGTGATGTACTCCTGTACTACTGCCAGGAGGTCTCAGATTTGGCAGCCTATTCCTTGGAAAGGTTCAGGTTCACATTTCAAATTACACAGTAGGGACTGATCCTGTCAATTCTTGCTTACAAGCCTTTGAAGATTTTCTACTGTTCTCCAGATAACATTTTAAAAATCCTTAATATGCATGCACCAAAGGTCTTAAACAAAGAGGTCTCCACCATCTACACTACTCTTCACATCCAACACTATCCTCCAACTGCCCCAACTCCTACCATACTTCAGACCTCAGTTAAATGGGTTCCTCCAGTTTTCCCTGACCAACAAGACCACACAGTTAGGCAGCCCTGAGATGCTTTCATAGCACTCCACACTATTCCTATGGCACACCTACCCTAACTATAATTATTTTTATTTCATGTAGTGCTTCCCAACTAAACTAAGTTCCACTGAGAACAATGACTGTCATATCTACCAAAATCAAACCCAACAGCTAGCTCCTAATTTGATCAACGTTTACTGAATACATTTTGGCTTAGACCTTGGCTTTAATTACTTGTCCCAGTAACTTAGTTTCTGATCATTAACCTCAGCCAGCACAGGAGACAGGAACACATGTAAAATTACACTGTTGTCAGAAACCGCAACAATTTTTAATTTAGATTATGAAAGACAAACTTCCTTAGCGCTCTCATTTGTACTTTTTTAATGTATTGGGTTCAACTATTTTCATTTTCCTTCCTTCACTCTACAGTTCTCACAAAGCAATAACTTATAGAAAAACAGTCAAGACATGTGCACAGAAAGTACAAAGAAACAGAAATGTTAAATAATTAAAACCAACTACCATTTTCAACCTACTAGAGTGACCAAGACTAAAGTCTGACACGAACTAAAACTGACAAAAGTATGGGTGAGATGACCAAATTTAGATACCTTCAGACACTGGTGGTTAAATCATAAATTAGTACAACCTCTCAGAAAAACAACTTGGTAATATCTATCAGAATTCAGAAAACATAATTGCACATAGCTTCTTGACCTTGCAAATTTTACTTCTAAGAATTTATCCTATAGATATATTTCTCATAAATGCACAAAGAAATCGTTAAGGATATTCATGACAGCATCAAGAAAGAACTGAATAAACATTCATACAATCCACACAATATTCTGCAGCTGTTCAAAAATGAAATAGAGGTTGATGTACTGATACGGAAAAATATCAAAGACATAGTATTAAGTTACACACACACACACAAACACAGTAAACAATAACTGTATCTTTGGGAAAGACCAAGAAGAATCTGGGGGGGAAGAGGCGGAGTTACCAACAAAGAATTAAGTTATAAAAGAGAAACATATAAATTATATATTAAATGATTACTCTAAGCCTATGTGCTGAAAAAGGCTTCAGCATAGTGCTTGCCTGGTACTCCACCAACCCACTTCGTTGTGTAGGTGCGTTTATCCATGGCTTCTCCTGTTTCAATGCTTGGTTAAGGAGAACAAAAGAATACCTAGGTCCAAGCAAAGGAACATCTTTTCCATTCTAAAAGGCCAAAGGAAATTCAAATTGCTAAGAAATTTTCGTAAACAAAATAATTTTTAAAACCTTGGTTTCAGTATATGCAACAAATGAATTATAAAAATCCTGAGACGAATAAACTTCATCCTGGACCATTAGACCACTATAAAATACACTGTCAAGTGGAACAGTTCTAGAATACATACCATATCCATTTATTCACATTACACTTATAGAATGAAATTGAGACTAAAACTTTTTTGTTTTACAAATAAATTGAAAGAAATAATACTGACTACATTTTTATGACCTGAGCATTGTTCTAAAAGTTTATGTATCTCATTTAATTTTCAAAACAACCCTACAAGGTAAGTTATCCTCATTTTACCAACGATGAGAGGTGACAATGTGCTAGCAGCCCTCACTCTCAGCACCTCCTCAGCCTCAGCGTCCACTCTGGCAGCACTTGAGGAGCCCTTCAGCCTGCCACAGCACCGTGGGAGCCCCTCCCTGGGCTGGCTGAGGCCGGAGCTGCCTCCCTGTGCTTGTGGGGAGGTGTGGAGGGACCGGCGCGGGCGGGAACTAGGGCTGCGCGCTGGCGCTGGAGGGCCAGTGCGAGTTCCCACGTGCGCAGGCTCGGTGGGTGGGGCACACGAGCAGCCTGGTCGGCTGGCGCCGCCAGCCCAGGGCAGTGAGGGGCTCAGCACCAGGGCCAGCAGCTGCGGAGATTGCGCCGGTTCCCCCAGCAGTGCTGCCCCGCCAGTGCTGCACTCAAATTCTTACAGGGCCTTCCTTAGCTGCTTACCCGCGGGGCAGGGCTTGGGACCTGCAGCCTGCCATGTCTGAGCTCCCACCCTGCGGTGCGCTGCCGCGCAGCCTGAGCCTCCCCAACAGGCGCTGCCACCTGCTCCATGGCGCCCAGTCCCATCGACAGCCCAAGGGCTGAGGAGTGCAGGTGCGGCTCCGGACTGGCTGGCAGCTCCGCCTGCAGCCCGGTGCAGGATCCACTAGGTGAAGCCAGCTGGGTTCCTGAGTCGGATGGGAACTTGGAGAACTTTTATATCTAGCTAGAGAATCGTAAATACACCAATCAGCACTCTGTGTCTAGCTCAAGATTTGTAAATACACCAATCAGTACTCTGTATCTAGCTCAAGGTTCATAAATACACCAATTGGTACTCTGCATCTAGTTAACTCTGTGTCTAGCTAACCTAGTGGGGAATTCAAGAACTTTTGTCTAGCACTCTGTGTCTAGCTCAAGTATTGTAAAGGCATCAATCAGCACTGTGTCTAGCTCAGGGTTTGTAAATACACCAATCAGGACTCTGCATCTAGCTCAAGGTTTGTAAATACACCAATTGGTACTCTGTATCTAGCTAACTCTGTGTCTAGCTAACCTAGTGGGGACCTGGAGAACTTTTCCATCTAGCACTCTGTGTCTAGCTCAAGGATTGTAAATGCACCAATCAGCATGCTATCAAAATGGACCACTCAACTCTCTGTAAAATAGACCAATCAGCTCTCTGTAATAATTGACCAATCAGCAGGATGTGGGTGGGGCCAGATAAGGGAATAAAAGCAGGCTGCCTAAGCCTGCAGTGGCAACCCGCTCAGGTCCCCTTCCATAATGTGGAAGCTTTGTTCTTTCGCTCTTTGCAATAAATCTTGCTGCTGCTCACTCTCTGGGTCCACGCTGCCTTTATGAGCTGTAACACTCACTCCGAAGATCTGCAGCTTCACTTCTGACAGCAGACCATGAACCCACTAGAAGGAAGAAGCTCCAGACACATCTGAACGTCTGAAGGCGTAAACTCCAGATACACCATCTTTGAGAACTGTAACACTCACCGCGAGGGTCCGTGGCTTCATTCTTGAAGTCAGTAAGACCAACAACCCACCAATTCCGGACACAAAACAATTATTAAAGTACAGCTACCCTTCAACAATGGGGGGTAAAGGGGGTCAACCCCCTGTGCAGTAAAAAACCCATGTATAACTTCTGACTCCCTAAAAACTTAACTACGAATAGACTATCACTGAGCAGAAGCCTTACTGATAACATAAATGACACGTATTTTGTATGTTAAACTATATATTGTATTCTGACAATAAAATAAAAGCTAGAGAAAAGAAAATGTTAAGAAAATCACAGAAAGAAAACATTTATTATTAAGTGGAGGTGTTTTCATCAAAAAGGTTTTCTCTTTGTCATTTTAACGTTGAATAGGCTAAGGAGGAAGAGGGGGAAGAGGAGCGGTTGGTTTTGCTGTCTCGGGAGCATCGGAGGCAGAAGGCACTGAAGGAGGTGGAAGGGAAGGCAAACACACTCATGTAACTTTTACTGAAAAAAATTAACATAGAAGTAGACCTGGGCAGTTCAAACCTATATTGTTCAAAGAGAAACTGTAATTAAATGTAAATTACAATGAAATCAATCAGCACTCTCAAGCTCCATACTGTGTCCCTAAAAAACATTTCATTAATAAAACCAGATCAAAGCCGGACACGAAAGCTCACATCTGTAATCCCAGCATTTTGGGAGGCTGAGGCGGGTGGATCACCAGAGGACAGGAGTTCGACACCAGTCTGGCCAACACGGTGAAACCCCATCTCTACTAAAAATACAAAAATTAGCCAGGCATGGTGGTGCACGCCTGTAATCCCAGCTACTCAGGAGGCTGAGGCACAAGAATCACTTGAAACCAGGAGGTGGAAGTTACAGTGAGCCAAGATCACACCACTGCACTCCAGCCTGGACACAAAGCGAGACTCAGCATCAAAAAATATAAAAAATAAAATAACTAAATAAAAGCAGGTCGTCTCACGTCCTCTGGCAAATAAAAGCAGGAAATGCACAAAATGTACCAAGGACATCTTGTCATGCTAGAAAGGATAAAAGTGATTTTAAAAACTGCAATTGTATCCAAAGGACACAAGCAAACTTCCAAGAGGCTGCCACTGACAAAAGAGCATCAAAAATAATAACAATAGTCTGAAATACAAACATATAAAAATCCATCAGCTGAAAATGATAAAAAAAAGAAAACAGGCAAGACATGGTGCCTCATGCCTATAATAACAGCACAAAAACAGTTCTGTTCCAGCCAAACACCATAGAAAAAAACTTCTGCCACACCCATACTGGCAAAGAAAACGGTAAGCCTAGACTTCCACCCTCACAGTACTGTAATGTGGATCCCAACATTCCCACCAGAGTAGTGTCAGAGAAGGCAAAGTAGGGAACCTGGACTTCCAACCCCACTCAGCAATAAGGAAACACTCCCCACTGGGCTGTATCACAGGAGGCCTAGGGGAACAACAGGACTTTCACCATGGTACGGCAGTAATGGGAACATATACTCCTTCTCCCCTCCCCACGGTGTCAGTGGAGACCTACTGGAAAGCCAGAACTTCTACTCGCACACAACAGTACCACAGTACCTCCTTCTCCTGATGGGGCAGTGTCAGAGAAACCCAGTTAAATTAAGATTAAATAAGATCTATCATCTTGGCTAAGCACAGTGGCACATGACTATAATCTCAGCACTATAGGAGGCCGGGGTGGGTGGACTGCTTGAGTTCAGGAGTTCAAGACCAGGCTGGGGCAACATGGTGAAACACCGTCTCCACAAAAAACACAGAAAAATCAGCCAGGCATGGTGACGTATGCCTGTAATCCCAGGTATTCAGGAGGCTGAGGTGGGAGGATTCAGAAGGTGGGAGGATTGCTGAGCCTGGGAGGTCATGAAGTGAGGTGCCACCACACTTCAGCCTGGGTGACAGAGTCAGAGCCCATCTCAAAAACAACAACAACAACAAAAACCAACAAAAACAACCTAGAGCCTCATAACATCCCAAAATCCATTATATCCATTAAAAAAAAAAAATCACCCCATATCAAGAACCAGGAAGATCTGAAACAGAATGGGGAAAAACAGCAACAGATCCCAACACAAAGTAGAGAGGTTTAAATGATCTTACAAAGACTTTAAAGCAGCCGCCAAGGCTGAGCAACACAATGAGACCCCCATCTCTACAAAAATAAAAATTAAAAAATTAGGCATGGTAGCTCATACCTGTAGTCCCAGCTACTTAGGAGGCTTGCCTGAGCCCAGAGGTTGGAGGTTACAGTGAGCTACAATCACACCACCATACTCCAGCCTGGGCAACAGAGCAAGACTCTGTCTCGAAATAAATAAATAAATAAAGCAAGCAGCCATCATAAAAATCCTTTATTAACTAGCATATAAAATATGTTGAGGCCGGGCGCGGTGGCTCAAGCCTGAAATCCCAGCACTTTGGGAGGTCGAGACGGGCAGATCACGAGGTCAGGAGATCGAGACCATCCTGGCTAACACGGTGAAACCCCATCTCTACTAAAAAATACAAAAACCTAGCCGGGCAAGGTGGCAGGCACCTGTAGTCCCAGCTACTCGGGAGGCTGAGGCAGGAGAACGGCGTAAACCCGGGAGGCGGAGCTTGCAGTGAGCTGAGATCCGGCCACTACACTCCGGCCTGGGTGACAGAGCGAGACTCCACTTCAAAAAATAAATAAATAAATAAAATATGTTGAAAATACAACATATCAAAAATCTGTGGGGCATAGCTGAAGCAGTGCTGAGAGAAATTCTGAACACTAAAGGTACAGTCTCAAATCAATAATCTGTAATAAGTTCCCACTTCAAGAACCTAGAAAAAGAACAAAATTAACCCAAGCAAGTAAAAGGAATGAAATAATAAAGGCTAGAACAGAGATCAATGAAAATAAAAACATAAAAATGCAGAAAAAAATTAAATCAATGAAGCAAAGCACTGGTTATTTGAAAAGATCAATACAACTGAAAAGTCTCTAGCCAGAATGACAAAGAAACAAGAGGGAAGACACGAATTATCAATATCAGGAATAAAACAGGATATCACTACAGACTCTACAGGCATCCAAAGGATAAAAAGGAAATACTATGAACAACTCTAGGCATATAACTTTGACAACTTAGATACAATGGACCACTTCCTCAAATAATACAAGCTACCACAACTCACTCAGTATGAAACAGATTTGAATAGCCTTATAACAATTAAGGAAACTGGCCGGGCGCGGTGGCTCAAGCCTGTAATCCCAGCACTTTGGGAGGCCGAGACGGGCGGATCACGAGGTCAGGAGATCGAGACCATCCTGGCTAACACGGTGAAACCCCGTCTCTACTAAAAAATACAAAAAAACTAGCCGGGTGACGTGGCGGGCGCCTGTAGTCCCAGCTGCTCGGGAGGCTGAGGCAGGAGAATGGCGTAAACCCGGGAGGCGGAGCTTGCAGTGAGCTGAGATCCGGCCACTGCACTCCAGCCTGGGCGACAGAGCAAGACTCCGTCTCAAAAAAAAAAAAAAAACAATTAAGGAAACTGAGTTCTCAATCTTAAAATTCCCCCCCCCCAAAAATCTCCAGATCCAGATGGTTTCCACCAGAAAATTATACCAAATGTTTAAAGAATCTTTAAAATTCTACACAATCTCTTCTAGAAAAGAGAAGAGGGAACACATCTCAATTCATTTTATGAAGTTAGTGCTATGGCACTCTGATATCAAAACCAGACACAGAACCCAAAAAAAGGAAAACTACAAACCAACAGTCTTCGTTAATACAGATGTACCCATTCCTTTTTTATTTTTTAATAACAGAGTTTCACTCTTGTTGCCCAAGCTGGAGCACAATGATGTGATCTGGCCTCACCACTGCCTCAGCCTCCCAGGTTCAAGCAATTCTCCTGCCTCAGCCTCCCAAGTAGCTAGGACTACAGGCATGCACCACTACACCTGGCTAATTCTATATTTTTAGTAGAGATGGGGGTTGGTCAGGCTGGTCTCAAACTCCCGACCTCAGGTGATCCACCCATCTCAGCCTCCCAAAGTGCTGGGATTACAGGCATGAGCCACCACGCCCAGCCAGATGTAAACATTCTTAACAAAATATTAGTAAATAAAATTCAGCAAAGTTGTATATGTAAGAATTATACAACACAGATAAGGGTAATTTATTCCAGGAATGCAAAGCTAGTTCAAGATTAGAACATCAATGTGATGTACCATATTAACAGGCTAAAAAGAAAAACTGCATGGTCAAACCAATTAATGCAGAAGAGGCTTCTGACAAAATTCAACAACCATTCATGATAAAATCTCTCAGAAATCAAGAATAGAGAATTTCCTCAATTTGATAAAAAGCACCTAAAAAAAAGAAGAGAAAAAAAAAAACCTACAGCTAACATTCCATCACAATGGATAAAGACTGAATGTTGATCAGGAACAAGGCAATAACTGTTTACTCTCATCAGTCTTATTACATATGATGCTGGATATTATAGCAAGTACAATAGGGCAAGAAAAGGAAATAAAAGACAAAAAATTAAAAAAGAAATAAAACTGTCCCTATTTGCAGATGACATGATTATCTACAAAGCAAACGCCAAGGAATTTATGAAAAAAAATTTTTTTACAGCAAATAAATGTGTTCATCAAGAGCTGAATTGTGCAAGCTGGAGTGCAGTGGCATGAACTCGGCTCACTGCAACCTCTGCCTCCCAGGTTCAAGCGGTTCTCCTCCTCAACCTCCTGAGTAGCTGTGATTAGAGGCGTGCGCCACCGCTGCCGGCTAATTTTTGTATTTTTAGTAGAGATGGGGTTCTGCCATGTTGGCTAGGCTGGTCTCAAACTCCTGACCTCAGGTGATCCACCCACCTTGGCCTCCCAAAGTGCTGGGATTACAGGCGTGAGCCACCAGACCCTGCCGTGTATTATTTTTACCACAATGAAAAAATGCACACACACAAAAATGTACTCAAGGATCAAGATTCAAGAAAACTGGTCATTTTTACTGCTTTTAATGTGCACATTAGGTAAAACTGACTTTTTTTTTTAACTGTGAGTGTGTGGCGTTAAAAATACAGTTGACTTTTGAATAGCACAGGTGTTACAGGCACCAACCCATCACACAATCAAAAACCTGCATATAATTTTTGACCCCCCCCCCCAAAACTTAGGGAGTTGGTGGTCTTGCTGCCTCAGGAAGAAAATTAATGTATACATGGACCCACAAAGGTCAGACCTATGAATCTGACTACTCTAGTTGTCTCATATAAGTGGAATCATACAATTTGTTCTTTTGTGACTGGTTTAATTCACTTAGCATAATGTTTTTGAGGTACGTCCATGTTGTAGCATGTGTCAGAATACCCTTTCTTTTTAAGTATATATTACATTATGTTTATTCATTTATCTGTTGTTGGACACTTGGGTTGCTTTCACCTTTCGGCTATTGTGAATAATGCTGCTGTGGAACACTGGAATTATGGGTGTGCACATATCTGTTTGAATCCCTCCTTTATTCTTTAGGAGTTTATACTCAGGTGGAATTGCTGAATCATGGTAATTGTATATTTAAACTTTTTAGAAACTGTCATACAGTTTTCTATAGCAGCTGCACCATTTTATATTCTGGTCAGCAGTGTGCCAGGGTTCTTACTTGTTTTGACATCCTCACTAACATTTGTTATTTTCTGCTTTTTGATAATAGCCATCCTAATGGATATGAAGTGGTATCTGCTTGTGCTTTTGATGTGCACAGAGACAGAAAATAAAAGGGTTGCTGGGGAAGAAGAAAATGGGGAGTTAATGTTTAATGGATACAAAGTTTCAGTTTGGGGAAATGGAAAAAAGTTCTGGAGATAATGAGTGCTATACAACAACTGAATGTACTTAATGCCACTGAACTAAAAAAGGTTGAAATTATAAATTTTGTTATATATACATTTATATACGTTATAGATACATACATATATATGTGTGTATACATATATATATATATAAACCAAACAAAACAGGGTCTCACTCTGTCACCCACGCTGGAGTGCAGTGGCACAGCCATGGTCCCCACAGCCTCACCTCCTGAGTCGGGGATCCTCCAACCTCAGAGTATGTTGTTCAATGGAAAACTGTGCAATGATTACTACTACAGTTTGCCTTAATTAGTGATTAGGTGCTACTGGTTTTCACCCACCTTTGCTTTTGTATCATCAAGATGCGTCTCATATATGGCTTGCAAATCGTTGAACTTCTAAGAGATTAATAGTCAGAATATATATATACACACACATATATACACACACACACATATATAACTCCTACAATTCAACAACAAAAAACAATTCAAAACAGGCAAATTGCTTGAACAGACATTTATCCAAAAAAGATACACAGAAAATCAATAAGTACATGAAACTATGCTCACCATCATTAGTCATTAGGGAATAGCTGAGACTACAGCACACACTACCAAACCCAGCTAATTTTTGTTTTTTTTTTTTTTTGTAGAGACGGGGTTTCACCATGTTGCCCAGGTTGATCTCAAACTCCTGGGCTCAAGCAATCCACCCACCTCAGCTTCCAAAAGTGTTGGGATTACAGGTGTGAACTACCACACCAGAATTTTTTTTTTTTCTGCTTTTAATGTGCACATTAGATACAACTGATTTTTTTTTAAACTGTGTGTGGCATTAAAAAAAAGTTGACTTTTAAATAACACAGGTGTTACAGGCACCAATCCATCACACAATCAAAAACCTGCATATAATTTTTGACCCCCCACAAAACTTAAGGAGTTGGTGTCTTGCTGCCTCAGGAAGAAAATTCATGTATACATGGACCCACAAAGGTCAGACCTACGCTGCTTAATGGAAAACTGTGCAATGATTACTAGTACAGTTTGCCTTAACTAATGATTAGGTGCTACTGATTTTCACCCACCTTTGCTTTGGTATCATTAAGACGTGTGTCAATATAGCAAGTAAGGACAAACAAGCCTAAGTAGTATCAGGAAAATCATTTTGACCTTTTGGACCCATATAACCCCCTAAAAGGGTCTTGGTGCTTCACAGCGGTCTGTTGACCACATTTTAAGGACCACAGCTCTAAAAAGGGTTAAGTATGAACAGGGTGGAACAATGTAACAGACTAAAAAGGCTGGAAATTTTTCAGGTCTTTCTCAATCAAGAAAATATAACTCAGGGTTCATTATTTGACTCAAGATATCAGAAGTTCCTAAATCATACACTAGTTCTAAAAGAAACAACCAAATATTCTCTAATACCCCTTCCAATTCTAAAACACTCAGATTCTACACACTTTTCAACATTCATTCAGTAACTCACTCAACACACAGTTAGTGTGCCAACACACAGTTAGTATGCTAGGTTCTGAGGGAATAAAGAAATAAGTTCAGTCCTCCAGTAATAAACTCAACACACTATTATAGATAAATGCTATAATAACAACAGTTAAAAGTACATGACACCATGGAAAATGTCACGAGTAGGAAAAATTAGTGAATTTGAAGACAATTAAAATTATTGATTCTGGGGAGCAGAAAGAAAAACAATGAAGAGAAATGAACACAGTCTAAGGGATTAACAAATGCAATTAACAAATGCATTATGAAGTTACAAAAAGAAAAGCAAGAGAAAAGGATGAAGAAATGATACATGATTAACTAATGGCTGAAAACTCCAAAACTTGAAGAAAAACATGAATCTACAAATCCAAAAAGCTTAACAAACTTCAAGCAAGATAAACTCAAAGAAACCCACACTAAGACACATTATAATCAAACTGTCAAAAACAAAGACAAGGAGAATCTTGAAAGCAGCAAGATTAAAAGCCAATTTCTCATCAGAAACCACGAGACCAGAAAACAGTGAGACAATGTATTTAACATCCTAACAGAAAAAAAAAAAAAGAAAAACAACTGTCGACCAAGATTTTTATACTTAGCAAAACAATCCTTCAAAACTAAAGGAGAAATTAAGGCATTTCAAGCTAAACAAAAGCTGACAGAATTTGCTACTATTAAACCTGACCTACAAGAAATCCTAAAGAGAGTACTTCAGGATGAAATTAAAGGATACTAGATAGTAACTAGAAGCCATAAGAAATAATGAGCATCAGTAAAGGTAACTCCCTAAGTAATATAAAAGCCAATATTGTATTTTTAGTCTGTCACTTCTCTTTTTGTTTCCTATGTGATTTAAAAATCAAATGCATAAAACATAAGTTTATCAAATGGTATACAACATATAAAGATGTAATTTGTGATAACATAAAAGGAGGATAGGGCTATAGAGGAACAGAGTTTTTGTATCCTATTGAAGATAAGTTGGTATCAATTTTTGAGACAGAATCTTCCCTGTCACCCAGGCCAGAGTGCAATGGCACGATCTCGGCTCACTGCAACCTCCACCTCCTGGGCTCAAGTGATTCTCCTTCCTCAGCCTCCTGAGTAGCTGGGATTACAGGCATGCACCACCACACTTGGCTAATTTTTTGTATCTTTAGTAGAGATGGGGTCTCACCATGTTGGCCAGGCTGGTCTCAAGTTCCTGACCTCGTGATCTACCCACCTCGGCAGATCATGAGGCGGGCAGATCACAGGTGTGAGCCACCACGCCCAATGCCCAACCTCAATTCAAATATAAGATGTTAACTGAAATTATAAATTTATAATTTTAAAAATTATAAATTTAAAAATTATAAATTTAAAGTTTTAAAGTTTAATTCAAAAAATGTGTTAAAGAACCCATCTCAAAAAACAGAACTAGGGATGATGGGTGGGTGAACAATTAATTCTTCCCAGGAGAGACTATAAAAACCTGAAGAGAGTTGTTGTCATGAGAGTCTGGAGACTAGGGTATAGAGGAGAAATAGAAAAAAGAAAAAGTACATAAAAGCACACAGACACATTAAAGTACAAGACACATCATTTATAAAACTGAAGTGAATCTCACATACCATAAATTTAACCACATTAAAGCATACAATTCAGGCTTTTTTACTGCATTTGTAAGATTGTGCAACCATTACCTCCATCTAGTTCCAAAATATTTTCAGCACCTCCAAAGACAAGCCCACACCCACTAAATAGTTATTCGCCATTCCTCTCTTCACTCTAGCCCCCAGGAGTATTATGGACTTATCTATTCTAGATATTCCATATATTATGAAATTACACAATATGTGACTTTCTGTGTCTGACTTCTTTTGCTTTGCACGTTTCTGAGGTTGCTCAACACTGTAGACTGTATCAGTATTTCATTCCTATTTATAACTGAATATAATATTCCAGCATGTGGATATACCATATTTGTTTATCCATTCATCTGCTAATGAACATGCAGGTTGTTTCAATCGTTTGGTCACTATGAACAGTCCTATTATGAGAATTCTTATAAAGTATTTGTTTGAATATCTGTTACCAAGTCTCATAAACACATACCTAGGAGTGAAATTACTGAGTCATATAGTAATTCTATGTTAACACGAGTAAGGAGGACAGCTAGTAGGTGAACGAGATTAGATACAAGGAGATCCGCTGGGAGGCTACAGCAAGAATATTAGTAAATATGAGAACCTAGGCAGTGGGGTGAAAAAGGAAAAGCAAGGGAGATACTGCCAAAAATAATTTAAAAAGCTGAAGGTGAGAAAGCTATGAAGAAAGAGGTTGAAACAATCTTGAAGTTCTTAGCATAGGCAACTAGAAGATTAGTAATGCCCTTCACTGAAATAGGAAAGGCAGAGCAATAGGGAAGAGGAATGGGAATGGGGAAAGATGACAAAAAAGGGTTTATGTGCACAATGAGTTTGGGATGTGTTGGAAACGCCATTCAGTGACGCTGAGACTGGGGCTACAGAAAAAGATCATTGAATCATCAGCATATTTATGACAGAAACTAAAAACACCATCTAAAGCATCAAATTATAAACCCGTACTAATTGATTTACCAATTAAATGCTAGTGAATCCATGGCCGGGCATGGTGGCTCATGCCTGTAACCCCAGCACATTAGGAGGCCAAGACAGGCAGATCACTTGAGGTCAGGAGTTCAAGACCAACCTGGCCAACATGATGAACCCCGTCTCTACTTAAAAATAGAAAAAAATTAACCAGATGTGGTGGTGGGTGCCTGTAATCCCAGCTACTCGGGAAGCTGGAGCAGGAGAATCACTTGAACCAGGGAGGCGGAGGTTGCGGTGAGCAAAGGTCACACCACTGTACTCCAGCCTGGGCAACAGAGCGAGACTCCATCTCAAAATAAATAAATAAGTAAATAAATAAAATGTTAGTAAATCTAGATGAAGTGCTCAAATTACTTTTACTTGAGGATCTCCAAAAAAATAGAATCAATAGGACAGAGAGAGAAATACTGACTGATTATAAGGAGTCAGCCATGGGAATCTGGAGGTTGACAAGTCCCAAGATCTGCAGTTCAGACTGCAGGACAGCCTGAAGATCCAGAGGAGCCAATGGAGTAGTTCCAGTCCAAGTCCAAAGGCCTAAGAACCAGGACTACCAATGGTGTAATTCCAGTCTGAAGGCTAGCAAACTGGAGACCTGGAAGAGCAGCCAATACTTCAGTTTGAGTCCAAAGGCAGGAGAAAAAAAGAAAAAAGAAAAAAAAAAAGTTCAGGCTCAAAGGCAGTCAGCAGAAGTTCTCTCTTATTCATGGAAAAATCAACCTTTTCATTCTATTTATGTCTTCAACTGGCTGGGTAAGTCCTACTTACACTAGGGAGGGCATCTGCTTTTCTGTCTGATTCAAATGTTCATCTCATCCAGAAAACACCTCCACACACATATCCAGAAATGGCTGGCTGAATGTCTGGGCATCCTGTTGCCCAGTCAAGTTGACAAAGAAAATTAACCATCACAGGCCGGGTGCGGTGGCTCAAGCCTGTAATCCCAGCACTTTGGGAGGCCGAGACAGGCGGATCACAAGGTCAGGAGATCGAGACCATCCTGGCTAATACGGTGAAACCCCGTCTCTAATAGAAAATACAAAAAAAAAACTAGCCGGGCGACGAGGCAGGCGCCTGTAGTCCCAGCTACTCGGGAGGCTGAGACAGGAGAATGGCATGAACCCAGGAGGCGGAGCTTGCAGTGAGCTGAGATCTGGCCACTGCACTCCAGCCTGGGCGGCAGAGCAAGACTCCACCTCAAAATAAAAAAGAAAAGAAAAGAAAATTAACCATCACAAATGCTGTTCAAGATAATACCTCATGATATTCAACTAAGAAAAGTGAATTTTTTGATAGTTTGGCAAAAATACGGTCCTTGACAAAAATGATTTGCTAGATTAAATATCTAAGGTATTTTTAAACCATATTCTGAAGCAAAATGATGTTCCTTTAACTGGACCAAAGTGTGCCATCACAAAAATCAACCAATACAAACCATTTTCCCAACTTAGAGAAAAACTAATTGATGTTTTCAGTTTTAAGTCTTTTTTCATAATGCGACTTAATTATTCAATACTTCCTTCTATTAGCCTGTACAAGAATCAAGTAAGATACATTTAGCAAAAAGTTAGACAATTATTTTAAACTTAAATGTGCATTTCATGATACTCTTTACAGAGTTTTTTTACAAAGCATCAAGAAGTGACATCTGAACGAGTTTGAAAATCACTTGAACAATTAAATACACATTTAAAATAAGATTGCACAGTTCTCAGCCTGACATTTGCCATCATAAAGATGTACATTCTCTTTTAGATATCGTAACAAATTAAAGTGATAATTCCAGAAATACCAAAAAATTTGTTCTTGTAAATAACAAGTTGATTCTAGAGTTTATATAAAAAAACAAAACAAGAATACACAAGAAAACTCTGCAACAGGGAAGAGTAATTGCTGAAGGGAAAAAAGCGTGTCTGAGAGGGTACATGTCCTATCAGCCATGAAAACATAATAAAGAGTATATAACGGTGCTACATGAGTAGACAGAGCAATGCAACAGAATGAGAGTGAGAATACACACCAATACATAGAAAAACTTAAGGTAATGAACTTTTCACAAAATGGTGTGATACACTAATGCCTAGCCCTTCTATCAAGGTCTCTTAAATCATCACCTAAAACCATTAAGAAAATACTAGTATATTTACTAACGACATATACATTTTAATAGAAAAAACAGACATCCTAAACGTTCATCAACAGAGTAACAATTATGTAAATTTTGACATATCCATAAAATGAAATACAATGCAATCATTTTTTAAAACAAAGCAATGCCATTAAACTATTAACAGACTGATTCTGGGTAGAGAAATGGTTAAGGAGGGAATAGGAATGGAAAGAACCCATACATCATTCTTTACAGGCTTTTGGTCGTTTTTTTGTTTTTTTTAGGTGGGAGTCTAGCTTTGTCTCACAGGCTAGAATGCAGTGGCACAATCTCGGCTCACTGCATCCTCTACCTCCCAGGTTCAAGTGATTCTCCTGCCTCAGCCTCCCAAGTAGCTGGGATTACAGGTGCCCGCCACCACACCCAGCTAAATTTGGTATTTTTAGTAGAGACAGGGTTTCACCATATTGGCTAGGCTGGTCTTGAACTCCTGATCTCAAGTGATCTGCCCACCTCAGCCTCCCAAAGTGCTGGGATTACAGGTGTCAGCCACCACGTCCAGACTTTTTTGCCTTTTAAATTTCATTTTATGCACATATTACCTACTAAATATTTTTTAAAACACACCTGGAAAATCCAAGCATTCAACATAAGCATGGTAAACCATTTTGTTAAAAAAAAAAATATCAGTTATTACAGATAAAAAGGAGTAAGAAAAGCTATAAAAAGGAGAACAAGATGAACAGGCACCTTAGAACAGCCATGAGTTATGCAAGAGAACCAAAATGACCACAAAGCTCAGATGACAGCAAGGTGACTAAATAAATAATTCATCATTATAATCCTTTCATTTTTCTTTTTTCTGTATAATCCTCTTAATATATTTTTACAAACAAAAAATAAGAAAGGCGAGGAGCAATGCTGACACCTATAATCCCAGCATGTTGTGGGGCCAAAACAGGAAGATCATCTGAGCCCAGGAGTTCAAGACCAGCCTCAGCAACATGGCAAGACCTTGTTTCTATCCAAAAAAAAGAAAAAAAGAAAAAATCAGCCAGGCATGGTGGCATGCACCTGTGGGCCTAGCTACTCAGGAGGATTGACTGAGCCTAGGAGGTTGGGGCTGCAGTGGGCCCTGATCTACCACCACACTCCAGCCTGGGCAACAGAGCCAAACCCTGTCTCTCAAAAACAACAACATATAACCCACCCACACACACACCTTAAGACACTTATTTTCAGATATAAAACACTAAAAGTTTATCTAACCCAGGCTCCATGGCTCATGCCTATAATCCCAGCACTTTGGGAGGCCAAAACAGGAGGATCACTTGAGCCCAGGAGTTTGAGATCAGCCTGGGCAATACGGCAAACATGGTCTCTACAAAAAATGCAAAAACAATTATTAGCCAGGCATGGTGGTATGCACCTAGAGTCCCAGTACTCAGTGGGCTAAAGTGGGAGGATCACTTATGCCCAGGAGGCAGAGGTTGCTGTGAGTCCAGATAATGCCACTGCACCTGGGTGAGAGTAAGACCCTGTCTCAAAAAAAATGTTAAAATTAAAGTTTATCTAAATGTGTGTTATCCTGTCTACCTCCAGAAAGGACTTATGAACAGAAATGTTCTATTTGAAAAGTCAAATAATGTTTTTCTACATAAGACCACATTCGAATGATTACAACAGCTAAAACCTATGTCTATATTCTTAGTACAGCTCCTAGTAAATTCTACATATACTTCAAATCTTAAATCAAAGGACCATTCCCTGATTCCATAAACTAGGATAGGTTCCCAATTACATTTCTCCTTTGTATTACTGTGCAGTTACTAGTTTAGCAGAGTCCACTTGCCTGGCTGATATGTAAGCTCCATGAAGACAGCTATATGTCTTTTTATGTGCTCAATCATCCTTGTTCACTAAGAGAGTAAGGAGATCAATAAGTATTTCTTGAATAAAGAAAACAGAAGAAATTTCTTATATTTTTTGTGACAGGGTCTCACTCTGTTGCCCAGCCCGGACATGCACTACATGGGAGTCATCAAGGTCAGTTTGACAACATTAATCCTCTTAAATATAAGCACTTAGAAGGTGCAAGCATTGTCTACTTTTTCAATTCTAACTCTGAAAGAGAAACGAGTAACAGTATCAGACATATAAAAGTCACTGAATTGTCAATTTAAAACAGAATCTCCTCATTTTTAGGATTTATATTGCTATATATTTTTAAAGCAAATGAAATGTTAACTTCTCCATTTTTCTAAAACCAAATTAGTAAGAACAGCCAAGAATATACAGTACTTATTTTAGCACATCTTACCAATGTAAAGCCATATTAGTGAATACGAATGTTAATTCAACAAATATTTAAGCTCTTTCATCCAACGCAGTATGCTGGGGCTATGGAAGCTAAAAATTGAAATAGGAAAACAACGTGAAGGAGCCTACTATCTACTTCACAACCAATATGTAACTCCCCAACCTATAATACAATATGAAATGGTAATTAGTTCCCTGAAAGATATCTAACATAGCTTACTGATGAAAAAGTACTCATTTCAACAAATGATTACAAATAGGAGGAAAATCTAAACCTTAAATAATGTATTATTTTAATTGTTGCCAACCCTAGAAAAAAATAAACCCAGCATGGTAGTGTGCATCTGTAGTCCCAGCTACTTGGGAGGCTGAGGCATGAAGATCACCTGAGCTCAAGTTCAAGAGCAGCCTCGGCAACATAGTGAGACACTGTCTCATTTAAAAAAAAAAAAAAAAAATTAGGAAACACAGTTAATAGGCATTCAAAGGCCGACCATTTCCAGGTTTGGCTCTTTGCATCCAAAGCTATTTATCACCTCAGCACTTTCACATATTCCCAGTGGCTGCAGGCCCAAACTCCCCCAACTTGTTCAAAGAGGTCTTCTATTAAACATCATCTTGCAGAGATGATTTCCCTCTAACTAAAGATTTCCTCCTTCAAAGAACTAAACACAAAACTTATATCAAAAATGTTTTGTTTATTGGTTGCCCTTACCACGAAACTATAAATTCTGAGGGCAGGAATAAACTTTTCTTTTCTCTTTTTTTTTTTTTTTTGAGACGGAGTCTCGCTCTGTTGCCCAGGCTGGAGTGCAGAGGCCAGATCTCAGCTCACTGCAAGCTCCGCCTCCCAGGTTTACGCCATTCTCCCGCCTCAGCCTCCCGAGTAGCTGGGACTACAAGCGCCCGCCACTACGCCCGGCTAGTTTTTTGTATTTTTTTAGTAGAGACGGGGTTTCACTGTGTTAGCCAGGATGGTCTCGCTCTCCTGTCCTCGTGATCCGCCCATCTCGGCCTCCCACAGTGCTGGGATTACAGGCTTGAGCCACCGCGCCCGGCCACTTTTCTTTTCTTTACCACTATAATACACAATCAATAAATACAGGGTGAATTAACATACTTCAAGGGGTTGAGGCACTTATAGTTTTGTTAAGACACCAATATAACATAAAAGAGGCTGGTACAAAGGATACAATCACCAGACAAGGGAGGGCAGTGACCTTCACCAACTACAAACAATTTCCTCCCATCTATCTTGTTTTCTACAGCTCTTATAGAGATCTTTCAGTGAGTGTGTGTAGAAAAGAGCCCAAATGTTAGTGTTGGTTTCTAAGTTCAGGTATGTTCATGGTCAATATTTCTACAGAAATGAATATAAATAATGTATATTAAGTTTTATAATTTAGCCTAGTATTGACTGAGACATTTACAGTTTAAAACAGTTTAAAGGACACTATTATGAAAGTAAAAAGACAACCCACTGAATGGAAGAAAATATTTGTGGTATGTATATAATACAATACTTGTACCTAGTATACACTGGGAACATTGGGAACATTTACAACTCAGTAATAAAAAGACAAATTTTAAAATAGGCAGAATAAATATTTCTCCAGACAACATCCAAATGGCCAGTAAGTACATGAAAATAGGCTCAGCATAATTAGTCATCTGGGAAATGCATATCAAAATCATAATGAGATACCACTTCATACCCACTAGGACAGCTGTAATCAAAAAGACAGATAACAAATATTAGCAAGGATGTAGAGAAATTGGACCCTCATACACTGTTGGTAGGAATGTATTTTAAAAACATGTACCCACTGTGGAAAATAGCCTGGTAGATCCTCAAAAGGTTGAACATAGGATACCCATATGACCCAGAAATTCCACTCCTCAGTAAATATCCAAGATGAAAACATATCCACAAAAACAAAACAAACCAAAAAAAAAAAAAAAAAAAACCTTGTACAGGAGTGCTCACAGCAGCATTATTTATAATAGCCAAAAAGTGGAAATAACTCAAACGTCTATCAACTGATGAATGGCTAAATTCATACAACAGAATATTATTCTGCCATAAAAAGGACTGAAGGACAGTAAGTGGTCTTTTGCAACTGGCTTCTTTCAGTTAGCATGTTTTCCAGGCTCATCCATGTTACAGCCTGGATGGAAAACATGCAAAAGACCACATACTATATAATTCTATTTATATGAAATGGTAAAAATAGTCCAATCTATAGAGGTAAAGTAAATTAGCAGTTGCCTAGGGTTGGGAGAGATGGGGAACTGGGGACAACAGCTAAATGGCATGGAGTTTCTTTCTGGGTAACAAAAATGTTCTAAAACTGGTGACAGCTTTACAATTCTATAAACATTAAAAATCACTGAATAGTATACCTTGAATGGATGAATGGTGTGGTATGTGAATTACATCTTAATAAAGAAGTAACAAAACGGTCACTTACATTTTTGGTTACACTTTACTGCATTTATCAGGAAAATTATATGTCATTTTGGTCTTCATAAAGGTCTTGAGGTTTATCCCTCCAAACAGAAACTCTTTCATTAAAGGAGACAAAGATAAGGAAGGTAGAAAAAGAAGGAAAACCTTCATAACTGAATGGCTACCATATCTAACATATATAATTTAACCATTCATTCTTAATTTTTTTGTTTATTTTCTGAGACAGGGCCTTGCTCTGTTGCCCAGGTTGGAGGGCAGTGGCACACTTGGCTCACTGCAGCCTGAACCTCTTGGGCTCAAGTGATCCTCCAACCTCAGCTTCCTGAGTAGCATAGGCCCGTGCCATCACGCCCAGCTAATTTTGGTATTTTTTGTAGAGACAGGGTTTTGCCATGTTGGCCAGGCTGGTCTCAAACTCCTGAGCTCTGGCAATCCACCTCCCTCAGCCTCCTAAAGTGCTGGGATTACAGGCGTGAGCCACGGTATCCAGCTCATTGTTATATTTTGAACAGTAGCTTCTCCCACTCTCACATTTTTGTCTTTACACACTTTGAGAAACTAAAGAATGCCTGGCTTAACATAAAATGTTCAACTAATTTTCCTTAGTTTGTTGTAATATATTTTCAAGATTGATTGATTTCTTTTATAATTATTCTGCAGAGATAATGTGATTCAAGATATGGGAAAGTAACTAAAACAATGTCTGGTACTCAGTAAGTGATTGTCACTATCATTAAACTACCGGAGATGAGAATCCTGAAGTTGATGAGCAAAACTGCAAGGAAGGGGAAGGACACAAAGGCTACACCCTACAAAAGCAGTCATCTGTCAAGAAAAGGAAACCCTTGGCAGAGTAGGCCAGGCTAATATGAGGATTGCAGCAGCAGCGGTATGTTCATCAGCATCACCATTACTATCAACACTATCATCACTACTACCCTCCTCCTAAAGCATCTTTTTATATGCTTTAACTTTTTCTACTTATGAAACACTTAAACATACGGAAATATCACAAACCTTGCTAAAAGCATATCTTACAATTTTCCCACACTTGCACCAACATTTTCTTAAATACATTAAATATTAGCTAGCTTTCTTCTATGGCAACCACTATCTTGGAAAATGGTGTTAATCACTACTATGCATATTCTAATATCGGTATCTATAAACAAAAGGAGTACTGTTTTGCATGTTTTTAAACTTTACCCCATAGCATTATTCGTCTGTACCTTGTTTTCTTAGCTCAAGATTTTGTTTGTTGTTTTTCAGTTTAGTCATGTTGTTTCATGCAGCTCTAGTTCACTCGTGAGAACTTTTGGATAGTATTACATTTTATCAATATCACAGTTTATTTGCCCATTCTCAAGCTAATGGAATGGTTTTCTGTTTGTTTTCTTATTTTTTGTAAAGACATGGTCTCACTTGCTTTCAATTTTGTTATGAAGCTGCAATAAACATAATCCTTGAGCACAATACTTATTTCTAGAATATATTCCTAGAAAGAAAACTGTTAGGTCAAAGGATATATTTAATATATACCTCCAACTTCATCAACTAAGTTGATCTACAAAATAGTTACAGGTTTTTACATTCCCGCCAAGTGGTGTAAGAGTTCCTGTTTCTCTTAGTCTGCAACAATTAACCATACTGCCATACTTTTTGCAAAAGTGATGACCATAAAGTGGTACCTCACTGGCCTACTTTTTCTGACTTGTAAGATTAAGTAACATTTATTGACCTTTCAGGTTTCCTCATGTGAAATGCCTATAAACAGTATTGCCATTTTTCTACTGATTTGTAATAGTTCTTAAGACAGTCTAGCTACCAACCCTATATTGATTACATGTGTTTCTAAATGCTCTTTGCAAAAAGAAAAAACAAGATAAACCTGTTACTGATTCTGAAATCTAGTAAAATGTAAAAGCAAAGCTAATTCCTGACTTTTCAAAGTTCAAAGCTACATTCCAGACCTTTATGTCAGTGTTTCTCAAACCTTTCTGTCCACTCACAGAAGATGAATTCCTCATTCAGGGCCAATACACATATACCTACACATAAACTGAAAAACAGGGCTGTAAATCAATTTATTCTAAAGACTGGGTGACGTTTTCATAACCACAAACAATATACAAGGACAGATTGTCTCCATTCTATATAGCCAACATTTTGGTTCACATTTTGTTGTTATGTAAATATATCATATAGCTTTCACAAGGTTCAGTAAGCAAGCGTCTATTTCGATTAACAACGGTTTGTTAAAACCTTTAACACTTGATAAACAACCATCATATCCATCAGGATGTTTGCAACAACAATGAAGAGTGTCCACTCTACCCCATGAATTAAGAATTAAAGTACAAGCTCAGACTAAGCAAATGAAATTCTTCATTTTCAGTCGCACTAGCATAATCAATTTTTTACAGATAAAGTTGCTCAAGTTGCTCTGCATACGTGAACTGATTCTGAATGCTTTAGTGACAGACATCTCAAAAAAGTTTACTTCATTTACAGGAACACTATCAAATGTTTCGGAAAACAAAGACACTGCATTAGGGCATATAATCATTGAACAGGAAAGGACTTTAGGTCACTTACTCTAAATCTCTCATTTTCAGGTAAAGCATGTGCAACCCAGAAGTTGTAAGAAACCTGCCCAACTGAGATCCTCTAAAATCTACAAATTCAGAGTCTTTTCCACTGCATCACCCCTCTTCTTACATTAGACTTCTAAAACTATTTATCTATTAATTTCACGAGAATAAGTTGTTGCGTTATAGAAATGACAAAAGTAACTCCCAAACCCACGTCAATCTTTTTCTGTCCACTCCCCTACCTTTTCCCTCCCTTATCCTCCATTATCATTCACAGAACGAAAAAAAATACCTGACCACCTGAATTTCTGGCCCTAATTGGCTGTGGAGTCCCGACCCCCTGCTACTGTTTCCTTGTTAAGCTAACCGGAGTTTTTAAAATTATTCATTCCTTTATTCAATAAATATCTAAGCCCAGACTTCGCAGAAGCGTGGTGCACGCAGCTCCTCCAAGCCCGCAGACCACCGCGGGCTGGCATCCCGACGCCTGGAAGCCGGGGGCGCTGGAGAAGCGGGGTTCCCGGGAATGCCTGGAGGCCGGCCGGGGGGTGGGGGGCGGCCGACAGGTGCGGGGGACTCACCTTTCCGCAGCTCCCGCTCCCACACCGTGACGATGGGCCGCGAGTGTTTACGGTGGTGAATGAGCCACAGGGACAAGGTCTGCACGCTCTGCTGTGAGTTGCTCAACTCCGACAGCTTCTTCTCCAGCGCCGCCTCAGAGAAGGCTGACATCCCTCCGACACCACGTTCACGCCGTCCCACGCGGTGGGGCCGAGGGGAGGAGAGTTTCGCCGCCCTAGCCGCGGCCTCGCCCCCTCACCCCACCCTTCCCCACGCTCTCACCACGGCCGCCACTTCATCCAAGTCCGGCCGCAAACCAGCAAGATGGCGTCCGCCCGGCAGTGACGTCACACGGACCCACGCCCCGCCCCTCCCGCTGCAAGCCCTGGGAAAACGCGCGGCCTAAAAGCGGAACCACCAGGCGGAAGGGGCGGAGCCGAAACAAGTTCAGGGGAGGTGGGCAGGGGCGTGACGCGTGGGTTAGTCTCAGAGGCATGGTGGGAGTTTGCCAGGCCTGAACCCTCCCTAAGGGAAACTCTGTCAAAGAAGCAGTGATTACAGATCTCTATATAGGCGTGTAAATTGGGATAAATTAGGGCAGGCACTTTAAAGACTCTTTGCATGACATTTAAAAATACACCTTCCTAGATAGCGTATAGGATGGTTACCAGAGGCTGGTAAGGGTAGTGGGGCAGGGCTAGATAGAAGGACTAATAGAAGGACTAAATATAAATAGGACCTAGTATTTGATAGCATAACAGGTGGACTAGAGTCAATAATAATTTAATTGTACATTTTAAAATAACTAAAAGTATAATTGGATTGTTTGTAACAAAGGATAAATGCTTAAAGGGATGGATACCCAACTTTGCATAATATGATTATTAGGCATTGCCTGTACCAAAATATCTCATGTACTCCATAAGTATGTACACCTACTGTGTACCCACAAAAATGAAAAATTAATAAAAATTTAAAAACTATAAAAATACACTTTCCTAGCAATTTCACTAATTGCTGTTAATGCTGGAAAAAAACACCAGCATGTTTGCACCAGGAGGCTTATTCTAGGTGTTCAGTCCAACACACTAACAGTGAAAAATTGAAACATTCACTATTGCAATCTACACAGATACATGTATATTCCATAATACATGCAGCAGTTTAAAATAAGGATTAATCCAAGATATGGTGGATTTGGAGGGGTTTGAGTGGGTTTTTGTGGGATCTTTTTTGAAAAAGGGCCTCACTCTCACCCAGGCTGGAGTTCAGTGCCATGATCACAGCTTACTGCAGCCTCAATTCCTGGGTTCAAGCATTCCTCCCACCTTGGCCTCCCAAAATGCTGGGATTACAAGTGTGAGCCACCGTGCCCAGCTGGATTTTTTTTTTTTTAATTACAGAAGGGAAAGTATAGTATACCACTTCTTGTTTAAAGGTATGCAGTTCATATGGGTTCACAAGTATGTAAACGCATGGCAAAGGTTTAGAGGAATACACACCACATGAATATTGGTCTCAGGGAGAGGATCAGAATTGGAGCCCTTAAATTGTGTCCATATTGTTTTCATTTTTACAAAAAGGATATGTGAATATATTACTTACATAGTTAAAAATTAATTACAGAAATCTCATTATTAATCTAATGCAAACACTGTCACATTCTAAATTTTTTTTTGAGACTGGGTCTTACTCTGTTGCCCAGGCTGGAGTATGTGTTTCAGTCACATTCATGGCAGTCTCAACCTCCTGAGCTCAAGCACTCCTCCTCTGTGTCAGCCTCCCAAAGTGCTGGGAATACAGTTGTCAGCCTCTGTGCCTGGCCCTAAATATTAATACGAGAAACTTCCAGAAAGATACATAAAAAACGATAGGAATTCCTAAATTATCTTTTGAGAAGCACCATTCAAAAACTTTGTGGCCAGAGGCATGGTTCATGTCTATAATCCCAGCACTCTGGGAGGCCAAGGAGGATCGCTTGAGCCCAGGAGTTAGACACCTGGGCAACAGAGTGAGACCCTGTATTTACTAAAAATTTAAAAATTAGCTGGGTATGGTGGCATGCGCCTATGGTCCCAGGAAGCTGAGGCTGGAGGATCACCTGAACCTGAGAGGCAGAGGTTGCAGTGAGTCATGATCGTGTCACTCCACTCCAGCCTGAGCAACAGAGCAAGACTCTGTCTCAAAAAAAGAAAAAGAAGGGCAGGGTGCGGTGGTTCACACCTGTAATCCCAGCACTTTGGGAGGCCAAGGCAGTGGGGGGCGGTGTGGACCACGAGGTCAGGAGTTCGAGACCAGCCTGGCCAACATGGTGAAACCCCATCTCTACTAAAAATACAAAAATTAGCTGGGTGTGGTGGTGGGCGCCTGTAATCCCAGCTACTCAGGAGGCTGACGCAGTAGAATCATTTGAATCCAGGAGGCAGAAGTTGCAGTGAGCCGAAATCGCACCATTGCATTCCAGCCTGGGCACCAGTGCGAGACTACATCTAAAAACAAAAACAAAAACAAAAAAGAAGAACTTCCAACAAGTAGGAACTGAATATGTATATTTGTGCCTGAGGTTCAGAGATATTGTTGTAGAGGTGAAGTTCACTCTTCCTTCACCTCCTTTCACTCCAATATCTATTCCTATCTTTACATTTCTTTCTCCATTGTACATCTTTTTGTTTATCCAATCTATTTAGCCTAGTTTTTTATTTTAATTTAGTTCAAGTTTAACCTTTTTTTTTTTTTTTTCCAAAGGAGACAAGATCTCACTCTGTTGCCCAGGCTGGAGTGCAGTGGCATCATCACAGCTCACTGCGGCCTCAACCTCCCAGGCTCAGGTGATCCCCCCACCTCAGCCTACCAAGTAGCTAGGACTATAGGCGTACCATCATGCCCACCTTATTTTTAAATTTTGTTTGTAGAGATGGGGTCTCGCCATGTTGCCCATCCTGGTCTTGAATTCTCAGGCTCAAGCCATCCTCCTGTCCCTGCCTCCCAAAGTGCTGGGAACATGAGCTACTGAGGCTGGCCAAACCTATCTATCCTCTGAGACCTTAAAAGTATCTTCAACGCTATTCCTTTCCATGAGCCCTGTAGCCACCAAAGACTACTTCCCATCTCCCAGTATCTTCACCTGAGATTTCCACTACTCTCATTCTCTATCTCTGTCTTCCTCTGTGTCTCAATTCTACCTAAAATTTCAGCTTAAATTCTGCCTTAAATTTCAGCTTTCTTTTGTTTTCACCCAGTCCAATGTTAGATTCCTTCCTTGTGTTTTTGAATTACTTGAATGCCTTATTTAGCACTTACACTACTAGTCTATGTTATTTACAATTTAATATCTGTATTCTCTCTCTCCAGCTAGATTTTGCACTCCGTGATTCAGTCATAGCACCAGCTCTTCTGTCTTCCTTGCTCCACAGTCTGATTTGACTGTCCCTGCTCCAAGCTCCCAGAACATTCTATCTATGAATGTACTATGGCTTTTGGCACTAGGCTGTTAGATCTACATTTATTGATGTTGTTACTTATAGTTATATTTTCAAAATATTGACTATTTATACCTTTAGATACTTATGACTTGTTTTTATATCTTGTCTCTAAATTGGAAAGCAGGAGGTAAAATTGTCTCCATTCACAGAAGATATGATCTTAGATATAAATCTTAAAGAATCCACCCACAAAAATTAGAGATAATAAACAAATTCAGCAAAGTTGTGGGATGTAAGATCAACACACAAAAATGAGTTGTATTTATATACACTGATAATAAATAATTTGAAAATGACATTAAGAAAAAAATCTTATTTACAATAACAACCTAAAAGGCTGAAATACTGTGAAATAAATTTAACCAAGGAAGTGTAGACTTGTATACTGAAAACTACAAAATATTGGTGAAATAAATCAAAGATCTAAATAAATAGAAAGATATCCTGTGTTCATGGATTGGAGGATTTAATATTCCTAAGATGGTAATAATACCCCCAAGCAATCTTCAGATTCAATGTAATTCATGTTAAAATACCAATGGCCTTTTATGCAGAAATGGAAAACCTAACCTTAAAATTCATATGGAATTGAAAGGAGCCCTGAATAATCAAAACAATCTTGAAAAAGAAAAACAAAGTTGGAGGATTCACAGTTTCTTATTTCAAAAATTACTTCAAAACTACAGTTATATCAAAACATATATCAGGCCGGGTATGGTGGCTCACGCCTGTAATCCCAGCACTTTGGGGGGCTGAGGTGGCGGATCATGAAGTCAGGAGTTCGAGACTAGCCTGGTCAATATGGTGAAACCCTGTCTTTACTAAAAATACAAAAATTAGCTGGGTGTGGTGGCGTGCACCTGTAGTCCCAGCTGCTCGGGAGGCTGAGGCCGGAGAATCGCTTGAACCCGTGAGGTAGATGTTGCAGTGAGTCAAGATCACGCCACTGCACTCCAGCCTGGGCAACAGAGTGAGACTTCGTCTCAAATAAAAATATATCAAAACAGTGTGGTCTAGGCACAGTGGCTCATGCCTGTAATCCTAGCACTTTGGGAGGCCGAGGCAAGCGGATCACTTGAAGTCAGGAGTTTGAAACCAGCCTGGACAACATGGTGAAATCCCGTCTGTACTTAAAATACAAAAAAAGTCTCCAGGTGTGGTGGTGGGCACCTGTAATGTCAGCTACTCAAGAGACTGAGGCAGAAGAATTGTTTGCACCTGGGAAGTGGAGGTTGCAGTGAGCCGAGAATGCGCCAGTGCACTCCAGCCTGGGTGACAGAGTGAGACTCCATCTCAAAAAAACAAAAACAAAAACAAACAAAACCAGTGTGATATATTATTTAGCCATAAAAAGAGATGATACCATAATGCATGATACGAGACAGATGAACCTCAAAAATATTATGCTAGCTGGCACAGTGGCTCGTGCTTGTAGTCCCAACAATGTGGGAGGCTGAGGCAGGAATGAACTCTTGAGGTCAGGAGTTCAAGACCATCCTGGACAACATAGTAAGACTCCATCTCTACAAAAAAAAAAAAAAAATTTAAGCCCAGGCATGGTGGCTGACACCTATAAATTCTAGTACTTTGGCCTCCTGGACTCAAGCAATCCCCCCACCTCAGCCTCCCAAAGTGCTGGGATTACAGGTGTGAGTCACTGCTCCCAGCATAATATATTTTACGAACTAAATTAAAGGCTTTAAGTCTAGGCGCAGTGGTTCATGACTGAAATTCCAGCACTTTGGGAGGCCAAGGCACGTGTATTGCTTGAGGCCAGGTGTTCAAGACCAACCTGGGCAGCATGACGAAAGCCTGTCTGTACAAAAAGCACGAAAGTTAGCCGGGCATGGTGGTGCGTACCTGTGGTCCCAGCTACTTGGGAGGCTGAGGTAGGAGGATCTCTTGAGCCCAGGAGGTCCAGGCTGCAGTAAGCTGTCATCGCACCACTGCTCTCCAGCCTGGGTGACACAGTGAGACCCTGTCTCAAAAAAAAAAGAAAAAGAAAAAAAAAATTAAAGGCTTTGGAGTTTAAAAAATACTTACTATCTATAATATGTTAATACTCTCAATATCTATTCCAATAAGACTGTTAAATATAATCATAATATAATTAGGGGAAATTGTTTAGTCTTATCACCAATAGATATGAGCTGCCACTATCTCACCAGCCACCTAAGAAAAAAAGTACATTTTTTTTTTTTTTGAAACATCATCTGACTCTGTCGCCAGGCTGGAGTGCAATGGTGCAATCTTGGCTCACTGCAACCTCCACCCCCTGGGTTCCTGCAATTCTCCTGCCTCAGCCTCCCAAGTAGCTGGGATTACAGATGTGCACTGCCATGTCCAGCTAATGTTTGTATTTTTAGTAGAGATGGGGTTTCACCATGTTAGTCAGGCTGGTCTGGAACTCCTGACCTCAAGTGATCTGTCTACTTTAGCCTCTCAAAGTGCTGGGATTACAGGTGTGAGCCACCACACCTGGCCTTCCACATGATCTTAAACCAGATTTTAGGTTCTGGAGGAGATCAGATAATAACCTTAAAGGAAAGGACTTTAACAAGCACTGTTACCAATTTAAACAACATAAATTCCAGAGTATTTATATAATATTGATCTCGTGAGATGGAACATGTGCTATCTTAAAAAAAAAATCATACACTTACATCTCTACAGACTTCTCTGGAATATTTAATATTCCTAAAAAGTTCCAGGAAATAAACAAACAAATTAGGAGGTTAGGTATTCTAGCTGACTCTAGCTGATACTCCCATACGTGTAAATACTGCTTTAGAGCCATTGTCACGTCAGATAAGTCAACAGCCCATCTTCCTACAACAGGAGCATGAAGTACTGCCTTTAGTTGAACAAAAGATGATGTTCTGTCTGCAATCTTCTGATCAATAGAATCTTGACAATGAGTCTGAATTTCACAGAATAACATTCCTGCAGGTTGACTTCAGCTACATCAAAATGGGATACGGAGAAAGTAAGAAGATAACTGTGGTTACTGACAGCTAGACTGTAGTCTTGCCAGTGAAACATAAACTGTTCTCACAGGATATAAACAATAATTAGGCAAGTCCATTCTATGACTGTAGTAGAGCAAAACAGAGCCAAGGCTACCCTGCAGCCATGAAAATTGCTAGTATCGCCTTCTGATAATTAACATGAATAATTACACCTTCTTAGCCAGTGACATCTCTACCCCCATCTCAACCCTCTGACCTCCTACATAAAAAATGATCAAAAATCTACCCAATCACCTAGCTGCTCCTGCTCCTCACAGCACCTAATCCAGAACTGGCTCTGCACCTCTAAAGTATCCTTAGAATCACGCAAGCTCAAATCTTAAAATAAGCTTTCCCAATTCCTTCTTAATAACACACCCCATAGTTTCTGTGGTGTGTTCTCATTCTTGTTTGCTGCAGCAAACTAAATAAACTTTGTTTAAAGTTATATGGTTCTTATGGTCTATTGGCTGGTGGGTTTGGTTTTTGTTTGTTTGGTTGGTATTTTTAAGATAGGGTCTTGCTCTGTCACCCTGGCTGGAATGCAGTGGCACGATCATAGTTCACTGCAGCCTCGACCTCCTGGGCTCAAGCAATCCTGCCACCTCAGCCTCCAGAGCAGCTGGGACTACAGGCACATGCCAGTGCATCAGGCTAACTTTTAAATTTTTTGTAGAAACAGAGTCTCTCTGCGTTGCCCAGGACAGTCTCCAACTCTTGGGCTCAAGCAATCGTCCAGTCTCAGCCTCCCAAAGTGCTGGGGTTACAGGTATGAGCTATGGCACCCAGCCCATGGGCTTTCATATGTACCATATATCAAACTTTTAATAGTGACTAGCTCTATGGGTAAGAATACAGGTAATTTCTTCTTTCCAATGTATGTATTTCTTTTCTTTCTTCCTTTTTTTTTGAGACAGGGTCTTGTTCTGTCGCCTAGGCTAGAGAGCAGTGCCACAATCACAGCTCACAGCAGCCTTGATCTCCTGGACTCAAGGAATCCTCCCACTTTTCAGCCTCCCAAGTATCTGGGAGCAGAAGCATATACCACCATGCCCAGCTAATGTTTTGTATTTTTTACAGAGGTGGGGTTTCACCATGTTGTCTAGGTTGGTCTCAAATTCCTGGTCTCAAGCAGTCAGTCCAACTCAGCCTCCCAAAGTGCTGAGATTACAGGTGTGAGCCACCATGCCTGACCTCTACTTCAGTATGGTTTGAATTTTTTATTACAAGCATGTATTTGTTGTATAATGAGAAAATAATCAATATATCTTGACTGGGGCAGAAGAGGGACCTCAACTGACTCCCCTTTGCAAATAAGATAAAGACCATATTTTTAGTATGGCATACGAGGCTCATATTAATCCAGTTCTACCATTTTCTGCAGTCCCATTGCCACAGCTCCCTCACTATGTTCTTGAATCTCCAGCAGGGCCAAACTTCTCTATTTCCCAAATCCATTCCTATTCCATTTTCCACTGCCTTCTATCCATTAAACAGGCAAACATCATTCTTCCTGCAGCGCTCTAACTTCACCCATCAAAATAAAGAACTTTCTCAGCTGGCTCGTGTCTGTAAGCACTTTAGGGAGGCCGAGGCAGGTGGATCACTTAAGGCCAGGAGTTCAAGACCAGCCTGGCCAACATGGTGAAACCCCATCTCTATGAAAAATCCAAAAATTTGCCAGTTGTGGTGGTGCATGCTTGTAATTGTCAGCTGCTCGGGAGGCTGAGGCAGGAGAATTGCTTGAACCTGGGAGACAGAAGTTGCAGTGAGCCAAGATCACACCACTGCACTCCAGCCTGGGCAACAGAGCAAGACTTTGTCTCAAAAAATAAATAAAATAAAATTTGATTTGAACCAACATGTGAATGTATAGTCAAAATGTGGTATAATGCACTACATAATGACATTTGGTCAATGACAGACAAGTAAGGTTATAATGCAGCTGAACACTTCCTATTGCCCAGTGATGTGTAACTGTTGTAACATTGTTATGCAACACATTACTCATGTGTTTGTGGTGATGCTGGTGTAAACAAACCTACTGTGCTGCCAGTTGTATAAGTATAATGCCTAGAATTATGTATAGTGCATAACACTTGATAATAAACAACTCTGTTACTGGTTTAAGTATTTACTGTGGTTTTTATCTTTACTTTAAAGTGGACCTCTACTTCTGAAAAAGAGTTAACTGTGAAACAGCCTCAGGCAGGCTTTTCAGGATGTGGAGTGAAACTAACCCAACAGCCATGGTGAGTGAGAGCAGCGCAGTCACACCCCATTTGATCCTGGAGAGGGAAACTCTCTGAGCTGAGACACTATGGTGGGGAAAACTCCCACCAACCACTTGAAAGGGGTATCCAACAGAGACTTCTGGTTTGGGCTTGGAAACTACCAAATTGGGACTCAACTGTTTTCAACCAATCAGGACTGAATGAGTTTGAGTTCCTCATTTGCATATACAGACCTGATTGAGGACTGGGGCAGGAGAGGCACCTATTTAAGCCAGAACCCCTTTTTGTTCTCCAGAGCTTTCTTTTTATATCAGAGGCTTCCTCTCCTGAATCTGCAGATTGCTCAGTTTTAGAAAATAAAGCTCACCTTTGTTTTTCCTCTGCACACCTCATGGTCTTTTATAAAAAGAAGGTATTTCAGAAGGCATTGTATAAGAGATGACAGCTCCATGCATATTATTGCTCCTGAAGATCTTCTGGTGGCATAAGATGTAGAGGTGGAAGACAGTGATATTCATAATCCTGCCCTTGTTTAGGCATATGTAATATGTGTGTGTCTTAGTTTTTAACAAAAAAAGTTTAAAAAGTAATTTTTTTGGCAAAAATAAGTTTCTAAGATTAGGATATAAAGAAAGAATTTTTGTATAGCTATACAGTGTGTTTGTGTTTTAAGCTAAGTGTTATTAGAAAATAGTTAGAGATAAGAATTCAAGATGGAAGATTGGAGACAAAGCAGACGTGCAGCTCCCACTTGGACTGACGGAACAATGTGTGGAGACTTACACCATGGACTTTTGCTCTAGGAACTACTGCAGGGATGTACCAGAAAAACCAAAAGAATTCACAGATCCTTTGAAAGAAGTGGTAGGCTTCTGCAAATTCTGTGAGACAGGTGAAAAACTGTGAGTTCTCAAGGTGTGAGGGGGGGAAACCTGCCTCTGAACACACATCCTTACTGGGGAACCCGAAAGTCCAGATTATGGGAGAAGGATTTAGCCTTACTTAGACCTGAAACAGTGTGAAATATGAAGGTCATGAGAAGAGCCTTGTAGGCACTTCCATTCTCCAGCTTGAGCCCAGGGAAGCCATCCCTGACTATATCTCGCCAGTGGAATTTGGGAGGGGTCGCCAGGTGAAAGTAGCTTCCAGCTAAACTTTGTAATAACTTTGACGGGGCACACATTCTCTTGAGCAGAATCCAGGGCAAATGGGAACTGCTGCAGAAAGGAAAGCAGGAGTCACAGCTGACAGTGAGGGTAGATGGGGAGGGGCGTGGCTGAAAGCCATGCTTGCTTGCTTTCTTAGTGGGTGAAACTTAAAGCTTGGGGCTAAGTTGGAGTCCTGGGCACAGGCTGTCTGAAGATACACTTGCACTGTTAGTGGGGTACGTTGAGAGTGAGACCGGCCTTGCCAACTGGTTGGGAGTTGGCTGAGGTCTATTGCTACCAGCTTTCCCCCACTTCCCTGGTGACAGAGCAGCCATAATCCCCTCTGGAACATACCCCATTGGTCCAAGAACTGCCTTCCCCATCTCCCACAGTGGCTGCAGCAAGCCCCACCCAAAGAGAGTCTGAGCTCAGACCCACCTAACCTTGCCCCCCGCCACCTGATGGTATTTCTCTACCTGCCCCGGTAGTTGACCACAAAAGACAAACTCTTGGGCGCTTTATGACCCCACCCATCACCTGAGAAAGTTGAATACTTAACATGGCCAATTTAGGGCAACCTTATATCCCCCTCCTACTGTTGCAGCTGGTGGTCTCTCAAAATTGCTACCTCCTGGCTAAAGGCCAACCAACTCAGGACATTACAGCAACTCATGACTGAATGACCCTGCTCCAAGGAAGGAGAAAATAACAGCTAATTCCACTGCCTCCAACATCATGGCTAACCAGTAATCTTGAGTCTGTCCACGTGACAACTTCACTGCTAGCAAAACCAGCTTTCGAGAAAGCCAGCATATTAAACACATCTACAACCAGGAACTCTCTAAGTCTACTTCACTCCCCTATCACCTCCACCAGAGCAGGTGCAGGTATCTACAGCTGGGAGACATGAAGACAGATGGCATCATAGGACTCTTCACAGATATTCTCCAGTAACAGAGCCTGGTAGTACCTCCGGGTGTCTAAACCAAGAAAAGCAATAACAATTACTTCCTGAAGTCTGACTCACAGGAAGCCCCCTTCCTAGAGGAAGTGGGGAACACCACATCAAGGGACCACCCTGTGGGACTAAAGAATCTGAACAGCAACACTTGAGTTCCAGATTTTTCCACTGAAATAGTCCACCCAAATGAGGAGGAATCAGAAAAGTAATTCTGGTAGAATGACAAAACAAAGTTCTATAACACCCCCAAAAGACAACACTAGTTGCCCAGCAATGGATCCAAACCAAGAAGAAATCTCTAAATTGCTAGATAAAGAATTCAGAAGGTTGATTATTAAGCTACTCTAGGAGATACCAGAGAAAGGTGAAACCAATTTAAAGAAAATTTTTAAAAATACAAGATATGGATGAAAAATGCTCCAGAGAAATAGATATTATTAAGTAAAAACAATTACAACTTCTGGAAATGAAAGACACACTTAGAGAAATACAAAATGTGTTGAAAAGTTTCAATGATAGAATTGAACAGGTAGAAGAAAGAACTTCAGAGCTCAAAGACAAGGTCTTTAAATTTACCCAATCAGACAGAGACAAAGAAAAAATAATTTTAAAAAAAGCCTCCAAGAAATTTGGGATTACGTTAAACAGTGAAACCTAAAAATAATTGGTGTTCCTGAGAAAGAAGAGAAACCTACAAGTTTGGAAAACATAATTGAGGGAATAATTGAGGAAAACTTCCCTGACCTCACAGGGAAGATCTAGATCACAAGTGATCTAGACATCCAAATATAAGAAGCTCAAAGAACACCTGGGAAATTAGCCATGAAAAGATCATCATTCAGGCACATAGTCATCAGATTATCTAAAGTTAAAACAAAGGAAAGAATCTTAAGAGCTGTGAAGCAAAAGTATCAGGTAGCCTATAAAGGAAAACCTATGAGATTAATAGCAGATTTCTCAGCAGAAAACCTACAAGTCTGAAGGGATTGGGTCTTATCTTTAGCATCCTCAAACAAAATATCTGCCAGCCAAGAATTTTGTATCCAGCAAAACTAAGCTTTCTAAATGAAGGAGAGATAAAGTCTTTTTCGGAAAAACAAATGTGGAATTTGCCACCACCAAGCCAGCACTACAAGAAATGCTAAAATGAGTTCTAAATCTTGAAACAAAACCTTGAAATACACCAAAATAGAACCACCTCAAAGCATAAGTCTCACAAGGCTTATAAAACAATAACATGATAAAAAAAAAAAAAAAAAAAAAAAAAAAAAAAAAAAAAAAAAAAAAAAACAAGGTATTCAGACAACAATTAGCCTGGTGGATAGAAGAGTAACTCATATCTCAATACTAATGCTGAACATAAATGGCCGAAATGCTCCACTTAAAAGACACAGAATGGCAGAATGGATAGAAATCCACCAATCTAGAACATGCTGCCTTCAAGAGCCTCACCCAATGCATAAGAACTCACATAAACTTAAGGAAAAGGGGTGAGAAACGCTATTCCATGCAAAAGGAAACCAAAAGTGAGCAGGAATAGCTCTTCTTATATCCAAAAAAACAGACTTCAAAGCAACAACAGTTAGAAAAGACAAGGAGGGACATTATGTAATACCAGGGTCAGTCCAACAGGAAAATATCACATCCTAAATATATATGCACCCAACACAGGAGTCCCCAAATTTATAAAAAAAATTATCATTCAACATAAGAAATGAGATCAATAGTACCACAGTAGTAGTGGGGGACTTCAGTACTTCACTCGGAGCACTAGACAGGTCATCAAGACAGAAAGTCAACAAAGAAACAATGGGTTTAAATTATACCCTAGAACAAATGGACTTAACACAACATTCTACCCAAGAACTGCAGAATACACATTCTGTTCATTAGCACATGGAACATTCTCCAAGATACACCATATGATAGGCCAAAAACCAAGTCCCAATAAATTTATAAAAATCAAAATTATATAAAGTATCTTCTAAGGCTACAGTGGAATAAAATTGGAAATTCATTGCAAAGCAACCCGCAAAACTGTGCAAATACATGAAAATTAAATATTCTGCTCCTGAATGATCTTTGGGTCAAGAATGAAATCAAGATGGAAATCTTAAAATTCTGAACTGAACAGTAATAGTGACACAACTTATCAAAACAGCCAAGTTACAGCATAAGTGGTGCCAAGAAGAAAGTTCATAACATTAAATGCATACATCAAAAGGTCTGAAAGAGCACAAATAGACGATCTAAGGTCACACCTCAAGGAGCTAGAGAAGCAAGAACAAACCAAGAGAAAGGAAATAATGAAGATTAGAGCAGAACTAAATAAAGTTGAAATAAACAAACAACTAAAGATAAATTAAACAAAAAGCTGATTCTTTGCAAAGATAAATAAACTTTATAGACCATTAGCAAGATCAACCAAGAAAAGAAGACACAAGATTCAAACAGGATCAGTTAGTAATGAAACAGGAGATATTATTATACAACTGATACCACAGAAATACAAAGGATCATTCAAGGCTACTATGAACACTTTTATGCACACAAACTAGAAAATCTAGAGGAGATGGATAAATTCCTGGAAATATACAACCCTCCTAGATTAAATTAGGAAGAAATAAAAACTCCGAACTGACCAATAACAAGTAGCTAGATTGAAATGGTAACTTTAAAAACTGCCAACAACAAAAAAAGTCCAGGGCCAGAGAGATTCACAGCTGAGTTCTATCAGGCATTTAAAGAAGAATTGGTACCAATTTTACCGAAACTATTCCAAAACATGGAGAAAGAGGGAATCTTCCTTCAATCATTCTATGAAGCCAGTATCACCGTAATACCCAAGCCAGGAAAGGACATAACAAAAAAAGAAAACTACAGACCAATATCCCTGATGAACATAGATGCAGAAATTGTCAAAAAATACTAGCTAACTTAATCCAACAGCATATTAAAAAGATAATACACCATGATTAGGTGAGTTTCATACCAGGGATGCAGGGATGGTTTAACATATGCAAATCAATAAATGTGATACATCAAATAGAATTAAAAACGAAAATTATATGATCATCTCAATAGATGCAGGAAAAGCATCTGATGGAATCCAGCATCCCTTTATGATTAAAACCCTCAGCAAAATCAGCATAGAAGACACACACCTCAAGGTGATAAAACCTATCTATGACAAACTCACAGCCAAAATTATACCAAGTGAGGAAAAGTTGAAAGCATTCACCCTGAGAACTGAAACCAGATAGGATACCCAATTTCACTGCTTCTGTTCAACATAGTACTGGAAGTTCTATCCAAAGCAATCAGACAAGAGAAAGAAATAAAGGGCATCCAAAGCAGTAAAGAGGAAGTCAAACTGTCACTGTTTGCTGATGGTGTGATCGTATACCTAGAAAACCCTAAAGATTCATTCAAAAAGCTCCTAGATCTGATAAATGAATTCAGTAAAGTTTCAGGATACAAAATCAATGTACACAAATCAGTAGCAATGCTGTACACCAACAATAACCAAGCTGAGGATCAAATCAAGAGCTCAACCCCTTGTGCAGCAGCTGCAAAAAAAAAAAAAAAGGACTGAGGACTGGAATGAAAACTTGTGGTGACTTTTCTGGGCCCATCCATGGCTGCCTATGGACCAATTGGCACACACTTCCTCTCCACTGAGGCCCATAAAAGCCCTGGGGTCAGCCAGAGCTGGATGGATGACAAGATGACCAGCTGCAGAGAGGAGGTGCCCTCTCTGCTGGGAGCTGAACACTTGTTGGGACGACCTGCCTGCAGAGAAGAGCTACCCTCTCTGCTAAAAGCTGAACATTTGACAGGACACCCTGGATGAAGAAAGGAGCTGCTCCCTGCGGGGCTCCTCTGAGCTGTTCTATTGCTCATAAAGTTCCTTTTCGTCTTGCTCACCCTTCACTTACTTGTGTACCTCATTCCTCCTGGTTGTAGGACAAGAACTTGGGACCCACTGAATGGCAAGGGTAAAAAAGCTGTAACACAAACAGGACTGAAACATGCCTCTTGCCCACCATGTTGTAGGCAAGGAGAAGGAGAGAAGAGCTGCAACCTTTTGGGGAGCCCACACCTGGGAGCTCCCTGAGCCATGACTATGATTGTCTCTTTGGGGCTCTGTGGTTTCTAACATCTCCAAGATTCTGGAAACCACCACGTTCCCCAGTGCCAACCATGGAAGCTGCTTGCAGTGAGCCTGGTCTGGCCATAGCCTTGCAGAGAGCTGGTGCCCATGCCAACACCTGGAGCCACCTGCCCCGCTGCACCAGCCAGCATGTCTGACTGTGCATGGTGGTCAGACCCCATGCTTGCTCACACACCCCTCACTGTTTCATGCCTGACTCACCCTTAGCAGACATGGGATCCAGGCCTTTGAGGCATGTGATCCAGGCCAGTAGTGTGAGCTGAGTGCAGCCTGCCAGCCTGAGTGGGCAAAATGAGCCTAGTGGGTTTGAGTAAAACTTGGGCAAAGGTGCCACCAGTCACAGAGGTTTCTAGCCAGAAAAGCGACACTCCAAGGATTCCATAACAATGGGACCTAATTAAACTAACAATCTTTTGCACAGCAAAAGAAACAATGAGCAGAGGGCCAGGCACAGTGGCTCACACCTGTAATCCCAGCATTTTGGGAGGCCAAGGCGGGTGGATCATTTGAGGTCAGCAGTTTGAGACCAGCCTAGCCAACATGGTGAAACCCCGTCTCTACTAAAACTCCAAAAATTGGCTGGGTGTGGTGGTTCATGCCTGTAGTCCAGCTCCTCGGCAGGCTGAGGCATGAGAATCACCTGACCCCAGGAGACTGAGGTTGCAGTGAGCTGAGATTGTGCCACTACTACACTCCAGTCTGGGTGACAGAGTGAGACTCTGTCAAAAAAAAAAAAAAAAAAAAAGAAGAAGAGGAAAAGATAACTCACAGAGTGGGAAGGAATATTAATAACCTATACATCCAACAAAGGACTAATATCCAGAATCTACAAGGAACTCAAACAAATCATCAAGAAAAAAAAAATAATCCCATCAAAAGGTGGGCAAAGGATATGAATAGACAAGTCTCAAAAGAAGATAAAAAATGGCCAACAAACATATAAAAAATGCACAATATCACTAATTATCAGGGAAATGCAAATCAAAACCACAGTGTGATACCACTTTACTTCTGCAAGAATGACCATAATTTAAATATCAAAAAATAACAGATGGTGTCATGGATGCGGTGAAGAGGGAATGCTCTCACACTGCTGGCGGGAATGTAAACTGGTACAATCACTTTGAAAAACCGTATGGAGATTCCTTGAAGAACTGAAAGTAGAACTGCTATTTGATCCAGCAATCCCACTACTGGGTACCTACCAGAGAAAAAGAAGTCATTATGTGAAAAAGACACTTGCACAAGCATGTTTATAGCAGCTCGATTTGCAATTGCAAAAATTTGGAACCAGCCTAAATGCCCAGCAACTGAGTAGATAAAGAAAATGTGGCATATCTATATCTATATCTATATCTATATCTATATCTATATCTATATC
>NC_045451.1:46123769-46169880 GCF_002776525.5 Piliocolobus tephrosceles | reverse complement strand
ATATCTATATCTATATCTATATCTATATCTATATCTATATCTATATCTATCAGGTGATACTACTCAGACATAAAAAGGAATGACATAATGCTATTTGCAGCAACCTGGATAAAGTTGGAGATCGTTATTCTAAGGGAAGTAATTCAGGGTTGGAAAATAAAATATCATATGTTTTCACTTGTAAGCGGGAGCTAAGGTATGAAGACACAAAGGCGTAAGAATGATATAATGAACTTTGGGGACTCTTAGGGGAAGGTTAGGACGAGGGGTGAAGGATAAAAGACTGCACATTGGGAGCCAGACATGGTGGCTGCTGGGCACAGTGGCTAATGCCTATAATCCCAGAACTTTGGGAGGCCAAGGCAGGCAGATCACCTGAGGCCAGGAGTTCAAGACCAGCCTGACCAACACAATGAAACCTCATCTCTATTAAAAATACAAAAATTAGCCAGGCATGGTGACAGGTGCCTGTAATTCCAGCTACTCAGGAGGCTGAGGCAGGAGAATTGCTTGAACCCGGGAGGCGGAGGTTGCAATGAGCCAAGATTGCGCCACTGCACTCCAGCCTGGGTGACAGAGCAAGACCCTGCCTCAAACAAAAACAAAAACAAAAACAAAAACAAAAACAAACCCGACGGCTACATATTGTGTACAGTGTACACTGCTTGGGTGATGGGTGCACCAAAATCTCGGAAATTACCGCTAAAGAACTTTCGCATGGGACCAAACATCATCTGTTCCCCAAAAACTATTGAAAAAAAATTTTAAAACACAAAAGAGTCAAAACATAATTTAAACGTTTATAAAGTACAGTAAGCTAAGGTTAATTTATTATTCAAGAAAAAAATCATTTTTACAAATTTAATGTAGCCTAAGTGTATAGTATTTACAGAGTGTACAGTTGTGTACAGTAATGTCCTAGGCCTTCACATTCACTCACTACTCACTTACTGACTCACCCAGGGCAACTTCCAGTCCTGCAAGCTCCATTTATGATAAGTACCCTATACAGATGAACCACTTTTTATCTTTCATACCATATTTTTACTGTACCTTTTCTACATTTAGAAAGATTTAGATACATGAATACCATTGTGTTACAATTGTCTACAGTGTTCAGTACTACAACATACTATACAGATTTGTAGCCTAAAACAATAGGCTATGTGATATAGCCTAGTTGTATGGTAGGCTATACCATCTAGATTTGTGTAAGTATACTTACTATATGATATTTGCACAAAGATGAAGTTGCCTAATGGTGCATTTCTTTTTCTTTTCTTTTGTTTTTTTTTCAGACAGAGTTTCACTCTGTCACCCAGGCTGAAATGCAATAGTGCAAATACGGGCTTATTACAACCTCTGCCTCCTAGGCTCAAGCGATCCTCCCATATCAGCCTCCCGAGTAGCTGGGGCTACAGGCAACACCACCACACCCAGCTAATTTTTGTATTTTTTGTAGAGACAGGGTTTCATCACGTTACCCAGGCTGGTCTCAAATTTCCAGGCTCAAGCCATCCTCCCGCCTCAGCCTCCTAATGTGCTGGAATTACAGACATCAGCCACCATGCCCGGCCTGGAACATTTCTTAAAACATATTCATGTTATTAAATGACACATGATTGTGCATTCAATGGAAAATTATTCAGTCATTAAAAGAATGAAATTCTGGCCAGGCATGGTGGCTCATGCCTGTAATCCCAACCTTTGGGAGTCCAAGTTGGGTGGATCACCTGAGGGGTCAGGAGTTTGAGATCGGCCTGGAAACATGGTGAAACACTGTCTCTAATAAAAATACAAAAATTAGCCAGGAATGCTGGCATGTGCCTGTAGTCCCAGCTATTTGGGAGGCTGAGACAGGAGAATCGCTTGAACTCCGGGAGGTGGAGGTTGCAGTGAGGCAAGATCACACCACTGCATTCCAGACTGGGCAACAGAGCAAGACTCCGTCTCAAAACAAACAAACAAACAGAGAAAGGTTTAAATGGTAAATTTTATGTTATGTGTATTTTGCCACAATAAAAAAAAAGAAAACTCAATTTGAAATTGTATTATGGAAATTTCTAAGCATATACCAAAGTTAAAAGTATAATGAACTTCCATGTATCCATCACTAGTTTTAATAATTATCAATTTCTGGCCAAATTCTGCTCTTTTACACATCACCCTCCCCACTGGATTATTTTGCAGCAATATCCAGACATTTTATTATCTACAAATATTTGAGAATTTTTTCCAAAATAAATTAAGCATTTTTTTTTTTTTCTTTTTGAGACAGTGTCTCACTGTGTCGCCCAGGCTGGAGTATAGTGCCGTGATCTCAGCTCACTGCAACCTCTGCCTCCCAGGTTCAAGCAATTCTCCTGCCTCAGCCACCGAGGTAGCTGGGATTACAGGCCCATGCCACCATGCCCAACTAATTTTTGCATTTTTAGTAGAGACAGGATTTTGCCATGTTGGCGAGGCTGGTCTTGATCTTTCAGCCTCAAGTGATCCACCCGGCTTGACCTCCCAAAGTGCTGGAATTACAGGCTTGAACCACCACATCTGAACATAGTAAGCATTTCTTTACCAAGGATTTCCTATTCCTCCCTCAAAACCCACCTCAGATATCACCGTCTCTGTAAGACCATTTGTTTCCCATTTCCCTTAGAAGCAGCATGACCCATTCCTCTCTATGTGTATTGACAACTCCTTACCTCTTCCTCTGAACCATGGTTTCTCAACCTTGGCACTGCAAGTTGCTCCCCTTATCCTAAATACGTGGGGCCCAGTGGCTCAGCCTGTAATCCCAGCACTTTGGGAGGCCGAGGTGGGTTGATGACCCGAGACCAGGAGTTTGAGACCAGCCTGGCCAACATGGTAAAACCCAGCCTCTAAAAACAAACAAATGAACAAAAATCCACAAATGATTGGGACCAGACGTATTTCAGATTTTGGATTTTTTGTGGATTTTGGAACATCTGCATATACATAATGAGATATCTTGGGAGTGGGATCAAATCTAAACACAAAATTCACTTATGTTTTATATATATGCTGAAGGTACTGTAATTTTATACAATATTTTAAATGATTTTGTGCATAGGACCAAGTTGAACCATCAGAAAGCAAAGGTGTCATTATTTTAGTCACCCATGTGGACAGTTTGTGATTGATTGTCATTACCATCATTCCTGGCTCTGAATTTATACATTACCAATAAACCATCATTTTCTTACACTTATTCACACGTAAGTGCTTAGTAGTGAAACATGACATACATGTCTGGCATGTGTGGAAAAGACCCTTGAAGGGGCCTGGGAAAATCTTTTTTCCTTGGGGATGTTGAATAAACTGTGTGTTGTGCACCTGCACTTTGTCTGCAACCCATCACATGAGGTCAGGTATGGATTGTCCACGTGGTCTCATGTCAGCAAAAATGTTTCCAATTTTGAGCATTTTGGATTTTGGATTTTTGGATTAGGAATGCTTAACCTGTACTGATTTTGACAGGGATCATTCTTTGATGTGGGAAGTGGTCTTGTGCATAGAGGATGCTTTGCAGCAACCTGGCCTCTGTTAACTATTTGTAAGTAGCAAACTCCTCACTCCTTGTGACAGCAAAAAATGTCTCCACACATTACCAAATGTCATATGGGCAAAATTGGCCCCAGTGGCAACTACTTCTTTAAAACTACCCTGAAGCACTGCACTGCAGATATTTGCTTTTACACCTGTCTTCACTTCTCTTGTGTGAAATCCTTAAGGCCTGGACAATTTCTTCCTTATATTAGGGTAGCCAGTGACTGATTCTTGCTCAGATCTTCATAGGAAGCACCCTGAAAGGCCAAGGAAGCATTGGCAGATCTTCCTAGAACTTCAGGAAATCTGAGGCCATCACATTCAGCACTCCGTGCAGTGTCCTTCTACAATGTCCCCTCCAGATTCTGTTAATCACTTCTTAATCACTTCTACAATGTCCCCTCCAGATTCTGTTAAGAATTCAAGTAATTGACACTCATCTCTCTGCAGGGTGGGGGGCTCATTTTATTTTTAAGTTTTTATGGTAAGCTGAAGCTTACTCACTGTCTGGCTTTACCCACTGTCTCAATCCTTTTTTTTTTTTGTTTGAGACACAGTCTTGCTCTGTCACCCGGGCTGGAGTGCCGTGGCACGATCTTAACTCACTGCAACCTTCACCTCCCAGGTTCAAGTGATTTTTTTGCCTCAGCCTCCTGAGTAGCTGGGATTACAGGCATGCGCCACCACACCCAGCTAATTGTTGTATTTTTAGTAGAGATGGGGTTTTGCCATGTTGGCCAGGCTGGTCTCAAACTCCTGGCCTCAAGTGATCTGCCTGCTTTGGTCTCCTAAAGTGCTGGGATTACAGGCATGAGCCACCCGTGCCTGGCCCCATTGTCCCAGTTCTACTCTCTGAATTCTTATAAAATTAGCCTAACCGCTTCCACATGATAGCCTTTTAGGTGTATGAAGACTACCGTTATAATCAGTCACTCAATCATTTAACAAATCTATACTTGAAAAAGAGAAAAGAAACCACTGCCATGGGCAGTCGGCCTGGCTCTATCAGCTGGCCCTCTGTGATGTTAGGAGCTCATGGCATCACAGCAGGTCATGGTATTCTCCTGATGAACATAAACAATCTCACAGAGCACCTACATCAGACAAGGGCACTCTACGATCTTGGTAAAGTGAGATAAAAACCAAACCAAACAAAAACAAGACCACTTCATAAATCTTATCCAAGAACAGGAAAAAAATAAAGTCACTGTGTAAACCACAAAAATAGTCCCCTCTTCCTGCTAATGTAACTGCTGCTTCTTTACCAATTATATCCTTAGCGTTGCTCTCTTCTTCCCTCCTCCTAAAAAAAAATTTTATTAAGGTACCCAATCAGAGAATTATTCCTGCTTCCTGGCATCATCCAATTCAGAGCAAAACTTCACTTCCTTGAAACCTCTGCCAAATCACCTAACTTAAGCCCAAATGCTCCTTGCTAACATACCAATCCACTCCGTGGTTCCCCCTCTTGTACATTCTCTCTCATGACAACAAGCCAAAAACTGAATTTGTTCAATTACGGGTATGTTCCTGGTGGTCTTTGGCTGGAAGGCATTGACATACTGAATACCTAATATGAGCCAGGCACTAGGGATAGGGCAATGAATAAGACAAACAAAAATTTGTGCCTCCATCAGAGCTTCCATGAAAGTGAAGAGTGAAGCACTTGAAAGCGTAATATGGTGTGTTGGTTGTGCCATGTGGAAAAGTGTTGAGGAAGGGATATGGCTTTTGGGATTTTGGTTCGCTAGGTAAAGCCTTATTGAGGTGCCACTCTAAGATCTGAGGGAGGGGACATGTGAACCGCATAGCTGTTTCGGGGTGTTCAAAGAGAGAATGGCCAATACAAAGGCCCTAGGACGGGAGGGTGCCTGGGGTGGCCCAGGAGCAGCAAGGAGAACTCCTGTGGCTGGAGTGGGTGATCAAAGAGGAGAGGAGGAGACAGTCAGTAAGTTGAGGTGTGAGGAGAGAACAATGATCAGATAGGGCCTTATAAACCACTGCCAGAATTTTGGCTTTTACTTTGCATGAGTGAGAAGGGAAGTTGTTGCAAAGTGTTGAACAGAAAAATCACGTGGTTTCTTCTGCTTTCTTTCTTTTTTTTCTTTCTTTCTCTTCTTTTCTTTTCTTTCTTTTTTAGACAGAGTCTTTCTCTGTCACTCAGGCTGGAGCGCATTGGCACGATCTCGGCTCACTGCAGCCTCCACCTCCCGGGTTCGAGTGACTCACATGCTTCAGCCTCCTCAGTAGCTGGGATTACAAACACATGCCACTACGTCCAGCTAATTTTTGTATTTTTAGTAGAGACAGGGTTTTGTCGTGTTGGCCAGGCTGGTTTCAAACTCCTGATCTCAAGTGATCAGCCTCCTACAGTGCTGGGATTATAGGCGTGAGCCACTGTGCCTGGCCCAACATTTCTTTTTCTTTTTTTTTGGAAAATGTCTCTTTCTAGCACACTACATTGTTTATCTATTTAGACTATTTCTTGTCCACCTCTTCTTTCTTTCTTTCTTTTTTTTTTTTTTTTTTTTTTTTTGTAAAGACAGGGTCTCGCTATGTTGACCAGGCTGGTCGAACTCCTGGCCTCAAGAAATCCTCCTACCTCTGCCTCCCCAAAGAACTGGGATTACAGGAGTGAGCCACTGACCCCAGCCTCCCTGCCTATTCTTACTATTCTTACTGGAATAAAAGTTCCATGACAGCAAGGATTTGGGTCTGTTTTTCTAATTAACAAACACTGCTTAGAACAGTGTCTGGTTATAGTACGGGCTCAATAAGTACTTGTTGAATGAATAGTTTTCAGATCCATTGTGACCTTTGTCTCACATCCATGAGCACGTTACTTTGGCAGTGTTTCGCTAAAATGATCAGGGGTTGTTCCAGCCAAATTCTGGAATAGTAGGATGTTTCCCCTTTGTTCAAACACTGGCATTTTACGATGCAGCCCAGCAAGCCTAGCTTGTTTGGCAGGCATATCAGCCACTTCATGCCTCCCTATCCAGAACCATGTACTTTTCCTACAAAGAAGAAAATCCACAGTCAGCCAACCCCTCATAGCTCAGGACATGTGCTGTATCTCTAACGGAATCACACATCTCAAAGGAAATGGAGAAAAAGGACATCAGTCATCCAATTGGGAAATCTCTTTTAAGAAAGGATGACCCCCACAAGAAGGGAAGAAGGAAGGAAGGAAGGAAGGAAGGAAGGAAGGAAGGAAGGAAGGAAGGAAGGAAGGAAGGGAGGGAGGGAGGGAAGCCCCAGCCTAGGCAACATAGCAAGATCTCATCTCTACTAATATATATATAAATAAATAAGCCAGGCCTGGTGGCGTGCACCTGTAATCCCAGTTACTCAGGAGGCTGATGTGGGAGGATCAATTGAGCTGAGGAGTTTGAGGTTGTAGTGAGCTATGATTGTGCCACCTGCACTCTAGCCTGGAGTGAGTGAGACCCTGTTTAAAAAAAAAGAAAAGTAAAGATGCCCAACTTGAACTCCCAAATTTTCAACTTTGGAGACCATAGACAGGAGTTTAAGTTTCTTCTGTGGCATCAACTAGCTTTGGGACTTTTACCAAACCAATTAACCTCTCCAAACTTCGTTTTGTCATCTGCAATATGAAACTAATAAGGCCTACATAGTGAGGCTGTTATGAGGATTGGAGAGAATTACGTAGAGGACTATAGTAGACCTCAGTAAATGCTATTTTTCTTACTTCATAACCTCTTACCATTTGCCAAATGTTTTAAGCTAAGATGAAATGGAAGTAAAGGGCTTATTTTTAAAGGATGACACCATATTGAAAAAAAAGAACAAGGGCCGGGCGCAGAGGCTCACGCCTGTAATCCCAGCATTTTGGGAGGCCAAGGGGGGGGGGTGGATCACCTGAAGTCAGGAGTTCAAGACCAGCCTGGCCAACATGGTGAAACCCCATCTCTACTAAAATACAAGAAAATTAGCTGGGCATTGTGACGGGTGCCTGTCATCCCAGCTACTCAGGAGGCTGAGGCAGGAAAATTGCTTGAACCCGGGAGGCGGAGGTTGCAGTGAGCTGAGATCATGCCATTGCGCCCCAGCCTGGGCAACAAGAGCGAAACAACAAAACTCCATCTCAAAAATAATAAATAAATAAATAAATAAATAAATAAATAAATAAATAAATAAATAAAGGACAACTATAATATCTATTCTTTTGTATCTGGCTTTTTCCATTTTACCATATGTTTTCAAGTTTCATTCATGTTGTAGATAATTTTTTGTCTACAACTTTTTTGGAGACAAATTTGTTCTGTCTACAATTTTTGTAGACAATTCTTAAATTGCATTTTTTTCGTATGAGTGAGATTGAAATCCTGTAATATGTAAGCTTTTATATGATAAAAAGCCATTTGTGTCTTTCATGTTTGTAGTCCATTCCTCCTATCCAACAATAGGAAATAACTTTACATTTACTCAAATATTTTGGCCCATCAGCAGCATTTGAAGTTCTCTTCATATACATCTTGCATAGTTATGTTAAATAAAACTAGTTCTTTAAATTGACACCAGAAAATAACTAGTAATTGAACACTAGTAGCACCACTTCTAAATTAGTCATCCTCTCAATTTGTAAAATTTGAAGTTGTGTTAAAATTCCACAAGGTGGCAGAGTGGCGCTACTAAGTTGGGCTCACCACATGGGTTTAAATACATTCTAAATGTGTTGATATATGCATTCAATGGAATAGTATTTAGCTTTAAAAAAGAACGATATTCTGACACATGCTTCAACATAGATGAAAAAACTTTGATAACATTGTATTAAGTGAAATGAGCCAGTTATAAAAGGACACATATCGTATATTCCACTTATATGAGTAGTCAAAATCAGAGAGACAAAATAGAATGGTGTTTGCCCAGGGCTGGGAAAAGAAGAAATGGAGAGTTATTGTTGAATGGGGAGTTATTGTTGAATGGATCCACAGTTTCACTTTCAGAAGATGTAAAAATTCTGAATATGGATGGTGGAGATGACTGCACAACAATGTTAATGTACTTAATGCCACTAAACTGTACACTTAAGAATGATTAACATGGTAAATTTTGTGTTATTGTATATTTTACCACAATAAAAAAGATGGTCAAAAATAAATTCAAGTAAAGAAATGTATAAAGGATACAAAAGTCAGCCAAGGGCAGTGGTTTACGCCTGTAATCCCAGCACTTTGGGAGGCCGAGGTGGACGGATCACGAGGTCAGGAGATCGAGACCATTATGCAAATGGTGAAACCCCGTTTCTACTAAAAATACAAAAAATTAGCTGGGCGTGGTGGCCGGCACCTGTAGTCCCAGCTGCTCAGGAGGCTGAGGCAGGAGAATGGCGTGAACCCAGGAGGCGGAGCTGGCAGTGAGCAGAGATCACACCACTGCACTCCAGCCTGGGCGACAGAGGGCTCGTCTCAAAAAAAAATTATATATATATATATAAAGTCTTCCACTGTACTGTGTATCCTTCCAAAATTTCTGTAAGTACACCCACACCCAGGCATAAATAACTCAATATTTTACACTGTATGGTTCAATCAAGAGAAATATCCACCTCATCCTTCTTTAGAAAAAAAAGCTTACGACTAAGTTTTTTCCTATGCAGTAGAATTCTGTGAGTTTCAATACATATAGATTTGTGTAACCACCACCAAAATCAGGATACAGAATGATTCCATTACCATCTCTCAACTCCTGTCCCCCCAAAATCAAACTCCTATGCTACTATTTTACATTACAGTCACACCCTTCCCAAAATTAACCCTGGGAAACCACTGATCATTTCTTCCTATCATATTATCTTTTCCAGGGCACCATATAAATGGAAACATGTAATATGTAACCTGGCGAGTCTGCTTTCTTTCACTTAGCAAAATCACCGTGATATTCATGGAGGTTGTTGCCTGTGTCAATAGTTTATTCTTCTCAATACTGGGTAGTATTGCATTATACAAATATACCACAGCATTATTTATCATTCAACTGTTGAAAGACACGTGGGTGGTTTCCAGTTTCTGGTGATTATAAATAGAACTGCTGTACGAGTTTTTGTGCAAATGTTAGGTTTTAATTAGTCTAGGGCAAACACACAGGAGAGGGATCATTGGGTCATAATGTACCCATAATGTGGTTATATATTTACCTTTGTAAGAAATGACCACATTGTTTTCCATAGAGGCTGTACCATTTTGCATACCCAACACCAATGTATGAAAGTTTAGTAACTCCACATGCTTGCTGGATATTGATATTGTCAGAATTTTTAATTTTAGCCATTTTAGGAGGCGAGAACTGACAGGTTGTCATGGTGTTAATTTGCATTTCCTTAGTGATTTATGCTGTTGAACTCTTTTTTTTTTTTTTTGAGACAGAGTCTCACTCTGTCCCCCCGGCTGGAGTGCAATGGTGCAATCTCGGCTCACTGCAACCTCCGCCTCCTGGGTTCACGCCATTCTCCTGCCTCAGCCTCCTGAGTAGCTGGGAGCACAGGTGCCCACCACCACGCCTGGCTAATTTTTTGTATTTTTAGTAGAGACAGGATTTCACCGTGTTAGCCAGGATGGTCTCGATCTCCTGACCTCATGATCTGCCCACCTTGGCCTCCCAAAGTGCTGGGATTACAGGCATGAGCCACCGCGCCCAGCCGCTTTTTTTTTTTTTTAATAGCATTTTGTAGTTTTTAGTATAAACATCCTGTACATGTTTTGTTACAATCACACCTAAGTGTTGTAATTTGGGGGGAGCAATTTTAAATGGAATTTTATTTCTTAATTTTAATTTCCAGTTGTTCATTGTCAGTAAATAGAAACATAATTGACTTTTGTGTGTTGATAATGTATCCTGTACAAAGCTAAATTCACTTATTACTTCTAGAAGTGTAACCAAACTCAGGTCCAGCTGCTCACCACCTATCAAGCTAAACACACAAGAAACAATGCATGGTAAAAGAAAAGTAACCTTTATTTCAAATGCCAACAGTTAGGGAGATAGCTGAGCTCAAGTCACAAAGAGATCATCTCAAACTCTTGGGCTGACTGAAGGAATTTCAAAAGAGAAACTTGCTGTGAGAATCATGTAGGAGTGTTGCAGAGTGCAGCTCTGCATGCCTTGTTCTGATGGCTATCTTGGATAATCACCTATTCGGAAATCTTGTTGGTGTTATCTTGACTTCAGCCTGATGATGGTGAACTAATTGTTTATGGACTCCCCTAAATAGAAGGATTTCCTAAGGGCTCCATGCCTAACTTGTTTCAAGATTAGCCCCTGGAACTTTTAAACAAGCAGATGGTTAGATAAGTGAGTATGGTGCAAAGGAGTGTCTGGTAGAAAAGGGAGAGAAACAAAGAGTTTCAAAGTACATTTCAAGCCCATATTCTGAGTTTGGAGAAAAAAGTTCAGAAATGCATTTTACAGTGAAGACACTCAGTTATAGAAGGGTCTATATGCATTTCTCTTACTTTATTTTACTAATGAACATTCTTTTAAAAATTTAATTTTTACTTTTAGAGACAGTCTTGTTCTGTTGCATAGGCTGGAGTGCAATGGTATGATCATGGCTTACTGCAACCTCAAACTCCTGGGTCCAAGCGCTCCTCCCACCTAAGCCTCCCAAATAAGTGGGACTACAGGCACATGCCATCATACCTGGCTCATTTTAAAATTTTGCACAGAGACAGAGTCTTACTATGTTGCCCAGGCTGGTCCTGAAGTCTTGGCTTCAAGCAATCCTCCTACCTTGGCCTCCCAAAGAGTTGGGATTAATAGGCATGAGCCACCATGTCCAGCTGACATCCTTGTTTTATATCTGAGTTTAGATGAAAAGCATGTGTCTTTCACCAATAAGTATGATGTTAGCTATAGTTTACTGAGCTGTTTTTTATTAATCATATATGGTTAACTTTTTTTTAAAGAGACAGGCTCTATTGCCTAGTCTATAGTGCAGTGGTGTGATCATAATTCACTACAGCCTTGAACTTCTGGGCTCAAGCAATCTTCCAACAAAAGCCTGCCTAGTAGCAGGTGCACACCACGATGTCTGGCTTATTTTTAAATTTCTTTGTAGAAAGGGAGTCTCACTATGTTGGCCAGGCTTGACTTGAACTCCTGGACTCAAGTGATCCTCCTACTTTGGCTTCCCAAAGTGCTGGGATTACAGATGTGAGCCACCACACTCAGCCTATAACTGGTTATTTTTTTTTCTTTGTTTAAAATTAAGTTCCGGGATACATGTGCAGGATGTGCAGGTTTGTTACATAGGTAAATATGTGTCACAGTGGTTTGCTGCACCTATCAACCCACTACCTAGGTGTTAAGCTCAGCATGTATCAGCTCTTTTCTCTAGTGATCGCCCACCCCTACCCTCCCCAAAAAGGTCCAAGTAAATGTTGTTCCCCTCCCCGTGTCCACGTATTTTCATTTTTCAACTCTGACTTATAAGTGAGAACATGCCATGTGTTTCGTTTTCTGTGCCTGCATTAGTTTGCTGAGGATAACGGCTTCCAGATTCATCCACGTCCCTGCAAAAGACATGATCTCATTCCTTTTTATGGCTGCATTGTATTCTATGGTGTATATATATCACATTTTCTTTATCCAGCCTATCATTGATGGGCATTTGGGTTGATTCCATGTCTTTGCTATTGTGAGTAGTGCTTCATTGAACGTACGTGTGCATGTGTCTTTAAAATAGAATGATTTCTATTCCTTTGGGTATATACCCAGTAATGGAATTGCTGGATCAAACGGTATTTCTTGTTCTAAATCTTTGAGGAATTGCCACACTGTCTTCCACAATGGTTGAACTAATTTACATTCCCACCAACAGTGTAAAAGCGTTCCTATTTCTCTGTAACCTCGCCACAAGGGAATCTCCTGATCCACGGATTGGAAAAAACTGTGGGAAAAGCGTAGTGCTCCTGGTTGGTGGCACAGTCCATCACCACTTCCCTTGGCTAGGGAAGAGAGGTTTCCCTGGTCTGTGCACTTTCTGGGTGAAGTGACATCCCACCCTGCTTCTGCTCTCTCTCCATGGGTTGCGCCTACCGCCCAGCCAGTCCCAGTGAGACGAACCGGGTACCTCAGTTGGAAATGCAGAAATCAGCCACCTTCTGTGTTGGTCTAGCTCAGAGCTGCAGATGGGAGCTGCTTCTATCTGGCCATCTTGGTGCCTCCCCACCGTTAATTTTTATCAGACATCTTTTTCTGTACTAATTGATATAATCATGAGGTTTTACTTGGTCTGTAGTTTTCTCGTATTGTCCTTGTGTTGTGGCTCTTGTAGTTCAGCAAGTGGAAGGGAATGGCTCCCAGCAATTTTTTTTTTCCTCCCCCATTGCTCAGCGAGCAGAAGGGAGGGTTTCAGTGTTACAGGATTCCTTCAGTGTTACACTGGCAGCTGGAAATCTCTTTGGCTGCTGTGAACTCTGTCCAGGACCTCACTTGAGCCTGCTGGGCTCACTCTGTGGGCTTGACCCAGAAAGCTCTGCTTGGCTCGTGCCGGGCTTGGATCCCACACAGGCTGTGGGATCCGCACTCAACCTGTGGCTGGACCAGGCATGCTGTGAATGGTTTCCATGTTAGGCACCAGCATCTAGATGAGGGGAACATGGTGGCACCTGAAAACTTGGAGACATCAGTAACCACAGAGCCCCAAAGAGTGTTATAGCTCTTGCCTGGGAGTCCCAAGTTCTGCCCCCAAGAAATGTTACAGCTCTCTCTCATTCCTGCTGCCCACAGCTTGATGAACGGGGTCTTGTTACAGCTTGTTCAGTCCTGCCGCTCGCAGCTTGGTGAGTTCTGGGTTCTTGTCCCAGGACCAAGAGGAATAAGGTACAGAGATACCAGAGAGTGAGTAGGGCGGAGAAGAATTTTACTGAGTGACAAACAGAAAGCTCTCAGCAGAGAGGGGGCCCGAGAGCGGGTAGTGAGACTAAGTCTGGGGTTTTTATGGGCTCAGAATGGGGGAGTACATGCTGACTGGTCCATAGGTGGGCCGGAAAAAGCATCATTTGATAGGCTAAAATGTATCAAGAAAGTTCTCACTCCAGTCATGGACTCTATCCACAACTTGCAGCTCGGTTTTCAGGCTTCAGGCTGTCTTTGGCTTGAAGGTTGAGTTTCACCAGGGACCTCCCCCTGTCTGCCTAGGAATTTGTCTGTCTCCTTTTGGCTGTCACTTGTCTGGTTTTGATATCAGGGTAATGTCCTTATAAAATGGGTTAAGAGGTGTTTCCCTCTCTTCTATTTTCGAAAAGAGGTCATGTACTATTGCTATCATTTTTCTTTACATATTTGGTAGAATTCACCAATGAAACCATCTCAGCCTGGAATTTCTTCTTCAGAAGGTTTTAACTTTTTGTTTATTTATTTTTAAAATAAGTAAGTTATTTTATTTATGAACTTACTTATTAAAGTAAGTTCAACTTTTTATTTATTTATTTTTTTCAACAGAATCTTGCTCTGTCACCCAGGCTGGAGTACAGTGGCATGATCTTAGCTAACTGCAACCTCTGCCCCCCAGGTTCAAATGATTGTTGTGCCTCAGCCTCCCAAGTTGAGTAGCTGGGACTACAGGTGTGCACCACCACGTCTAGCTAATTTTTGCATTTTTAGTAGAGATGGGGTTTTGCCATGTTGGCCAGACTGTTCTTGAACTTCTGGCCTCAAGTGATTCACCTGACTTGGCCTCCCAAAGTGTATAAATTCAACTTCTTTAATAGTTACAGTGCTATTTAGGTTGCTTATTTATCCTGGGTGAGTTTTGATAATTTGTGTGTTTTGAGGAATTGGTCCATTTGATCTAAGTTTCCAAATTTATGCAAGTGTAATTTTTCAGTATTCTTTATCCTATTTTTTTTTTTTAAAGACAGGGTCTTACTAAGTTGCCCAGGTTGGTCTTCAACTCCTGGGCTCAAGAGATTTTCCCACTCAGCCTCCCAGGTAGCTCTCCTTTTAGGACTCCCTCCTTTTAATTTCTTTTTTTTTTTTTTTTTTTTTTTGAGACGGAGTCTCACTCTGTCGCCCAGGCTGTAGTGCAGTGGCCGGATCTCGGCTCACTGCAAGCTCTGTGTCCTGGGTTTATACCATTCTCCTGCCTCAGCCTCCTGAGTAGCTGGGACTACAGGCACCCATCACCTCGCCTGGCTAGTTTTTGTATTTTTTAGTAGAGACAGGGTTTCACCGTGTTAGCCAGGATGGTCTCGATCTCCTGACCTTGTGATCCACCCGTCTTGGCCTCCCAAAGTGCTGGGATTACAGGCTTGAGCCACCGCACCCAGCCCCAGCCCCAATTTATTTTCAAGCAGACAAAATGAAAATGCAATATATCAAAATTTGTGGGATTGTAGGTAAAGCAGTGTCTAGAGAGAAATTTATAGTATTAAATGCTTGTATTAAAAAGATTTCAAATCAATATTCTAAGGTTTCACTTTAATATATTAGAAATTAAAATCAAAGTAAAACCAAAACAAATGGAAGAAAGGAAATAATGAAGATAATTGCAGAAATCAATGCAATTGAAAACAGATGAATAAGAAAATGAAACCAAAATCTTATTTGAAAAAAAATCACCAAGATTGATAAACCTATAGTCAGACTGATGAGGGAAAAAAGAGAAAAGACATTTTGACAATAGTATGAATGATATCCCCACAGAAGCTACTGCTGGTAAGAAAATAGGCAAAGACTATGAATAACTCTATGGCTATAAATTTGGCAACTGAGGTAAAATGAAACAACTTCTTGAAGGACACAAAGTACTAACTAAAACTCATTCAATATCAAATATGTATCCTGAATGTTCCTATATCTATTAAAGAAATTGAATTCATGGATAAAAACTTTTAAAGAAAACTCCATGCCCAGATTGTTTTAATGGTGAATTCTACAAAATCTCTTCCAGAACATAGAAGAGGAAAAAATACTTCTCTGCTCATTTTATGTGATCAGGATTACTCTGATACAAAAACCAGACTTACATAAATATCGTGATATGGTTTGAATTTGTATCCCCCCAAATCTCATGTTGAATTGTAACCCCCAGTGTTGGAAGAGGGTCCTGATGGGACTTAAATAGGTATTTCTCCAAAGATATATAAATGTCCAAAAAGCACATGAAAAGATATTCAACATCACTAGAGAAATGCAAGTCAAAACCACCATGAGACACCACATCCATTAGGATGGTTATCATAAAAGAAAAAAGAATCCTAAGAAACAAAAATAATATAAACATTGCTAGTGGGAATGTAAAATGGTACAACTATTATGGAAAACTGTATGATGATACCTCAAAAAATTAAACATAGAATTACCATATGATCCAGCAGTTCCTCTTCTGAGTATATACCCAAAGGAATTGAAAGCAGGGACTCAAACATGTATTTGTATACATATGTTTATAGCAGCATTATTCACAATAGCCCAAAGGTGGAAGCAACTTAAGTGTCCATCAGTGAATGAACAAACATGATGTGTCATACACTTACAATGTGTGATGGTCAACTTGATTAAGGAATACTCAGAAACCTGGTAATCCATTATTTTGGGGTGTGTCTGTGAGAGTGTTTCCAGAGGAGATGAGCATGTGAGTCTGAGTGGACTAGGTAGGGAAGATCTGCCCTCAGTGTGGGCAGGCACATTGCAATCTGCTGGGGGCCCAGAGAGAACAGAAACAGAGACAAGGTGAGTATGTTGGTGTATCTGTGGGACCTGGAGTACACTCTTTCTCTTCTGTCCTTGTACGACAACTCCAGGCTTCCTGGCCTTTGGGCTTCAGGACTTACACCAGTGGCTTTCTGGGTTCTGAGGTCTTTGGTCTTGGTCTGAGAGCCACACTCTCGGCATCCCTGGGTTTGAAGCCTTCAGACATGGACTGAACCATGCTCCTGGCATTCCAGGGTCTCCAGCTTGCAGATGGCCTGTTGTGGGACTTCTCAGCCTCCATAATTGTATGAGTCAATTTCCCTAATAATCCCATAATCCCCTCTTATCTATCTATCTATCATCTATCTAATCTCTCTATCTACCTATCTTTCTATCTCCTCCTGGTTCTGTCTCTCTGGAGAACTCTAATACACATTCATTTTCAGCCTCAAAAGGGAATAAAATTCTGACACATGTCATGACATGGATAGACCTTTAAGACATTATGCACAGATAAATAAGGCAGGCAAAAAAGGAGAAATACGGTATGACCTCACTTACTTGACCTATCTGGAATACTCCAGTATCTAGAGGAGAAGAAAGTAAGACAGTGGTTACTAGGGGTTGGGACCACTGTCCTACTTTCTGTCAGGGAGGAATGGGGAATTATTATTTAATGGGTACAGAGTTTCAATTTGGGATGATGAAAAAGTTCTGGAGATGGATGGTAATGATTGTACAACAACGTGAATGTACTTAATGTCACTGACCTGTACACCTACAAATTGCTAAAATGGTAAATTTTATGTTATTTGCATTTCACCGCAATTTTTAAAAAAGGAAAAAAAATAATTGTAGCCATCAGTGACTCAGTGCTTACGATGATAGCTATGGAACTGCAGCCATTTGCTATCTCAATTTTCATAGTATTTTATAGGTAAGCAGACAAGCTGAGAAAGTCAAGCTCCATCCATGAGTTGTATTATAGCTTATCTTTCTGGTCTACCAGTAGTTCCTTCCTCTCTGCACATTTTCACCCCCCTCTGCTGCTCATTCTTAAACCCTTGACTTCACAGGATGGGAGTATTCAGGAAAAAGGCAAGTTTTTAATAGACTTTCCGAATTGTAAACATTTTCTTCTATTTTTGTATGCTGAAATGTTTTTCTTTAATCCTGAATATTTTATTAAATTTGTGATTTTTCTCTTTAATCTGTTAACGTGGTATATGATGGTAATAGGTTTTCTGATGTTGAGCCATTCCTTGTATTCCTTGGGATCACCTTACCTAATCATATTATATACTGTTGAGCTTGATTTGCTATTTTGTCTAGGATCCTTTTATCTATATGAATTTCTGCTTTTCCTATGAGGTTTTGTCCAGCTCTGAAATTTTACCCACCTTACAATTACAAGTCAGCCTGTTACTGTTTCATGGATGCTGGAAGATGTGACACTTCTGGGTCACCGAAAAAGAACTTTATGGCTCACAGCAATAAAGAAGTTTACATCAGTTCCTCTTGACCCCTGAATCCCACAGGAGCAAAGTGAAAATTCCAGAGAGGGGCTCCACATGCAGTGAGTTTAGGTGGCATTTAGCAGTTGAAGGTCACTGGGCTTGGGGAATCTACTTCCTTTATATTATACAACACCTGCCCTTTGCCTCAGAACCTCTTTTTTTTTTTGGCTTGTTTTGGTTTTTTTTTTTTTTTGAGACGTAGTCTTGCTCTGACACCAGGCTGGAGTGCAGTGGTGCCATCTTGGCTCATGCAATCTCTGACTCCCTGGTTCAAGGGATTCTCTTGCCTCAGCCTCCCGAATAGCTGGGATTACAGGCATGCACCATCACGCCTAGCTCATTTTTGTATTTTTAGTAGAGACCATGATTTCACCATGTTGGCCAGGATGGTCTCGATCTCCTGACATGATCCACCCGCCTCGGCCTCCCAAATTGTTGACATTACAGGTGTGAGCCACCGTGCCCAGCCAGAACCTCATCCTTCAAGGTTGCTCACTGATAACTGGCCAAGGCAAAGAGTGGTCAGGGCCTTGCATTCTTGACATATCCAGCACGAAAGTGCAGGGACTCTTAGGGTCCAAGGCAAATTGCCTTTTCTAATATGGTTTTGGTATCAAGGTTACACTAACCTCAATTAACATGAGCTTTCTCTTTTAAATCCCAGAAACTATTTGGATAAATGAGGGATTTATGTCTTGAAGTTTTGGTAAAACACTGTAAACTGGGCCTATGTTTGGGGCGGAGAAGGGGAGAATTTTGATGTGGTGATCATATTTTTTTTCTTGAGTGAACATTTTGTATTTTCCCAGAAAATTAATCCATATCAAAAAGTTCTCAAATATGTAGGCTGATTTTTACAATTGCTTGAATCTACTCTATTTATATCTCCCTTTTCATTGAAGATATTTCTATTTGTGACTTTTTTTTTTTGCCAGGCTGACAAGTTTTGTTCCCTCCCAAAAATCAGCCTTTGGTCCATATTCTACAGCTCTTGCATTTTCCTCTCATCTCCATCCTCTGACAGAGAGTGATGGGAACTATTTGAATCTTCCACATACCTGTTAACAGGTTCCAGCTGGAGTGGGAACCATAGTTCCTATTTCATCCTGTTTCTGTGGGCTGGTCCAGCACACCTTCTCCCTTCAGAATTTCTGTGAAAGAAGGGACAACTGTGCTCACCACACTCCTAGAGGTGCATTTTCAGTTATTACAAGAACTTCCTCACCTTGCACTGATCTAGCAGTGGCACTATGGTAGGTCTGTGAGCTTCTGAAGCAGAGTAATCTATTCAACCAAAGAGGATGTTTAATTTCATCCATGTAGGCACCCCCAACCAGGTAATTCTGATACCCATCCCCTTCACTTGGTCTGAGATACAGAAATGCTGGTGACGTGGTCTCTCAGTAAGCCCTAGATGAAGGGGGGATGGTATTGTCCACTTGTTACTGATTGTAGCAAATGCTTCTAATTTTATGTGGCCTTGGCAGTCATTGTGAATATAAGCTGGACTTTCCCATACAGAAGCAGAGCTCAGTCACCCTTGACAGTTTCCAGTTCTCTGTCTCCCAGTTCCCCAATGTCGTCCATCCAGATGGCTGCCTTATACAGCTGCTCACTGTCAACCACTTTGCTACGGGACAGCTAGATGCAGCTTGCCTGACTGGCCTCGTTGACCCTCACATGGGCTGTGTGGATATGTCACAGTGACCACCTCTCAGTCACAGCGTGGTCCCCTGGAACTGATGCCTGCTTGCTTTCAACCTAATTGAAACTCCTCATGGGAAACTTGTTTGAATAATGCCCCGGACCCAACATAGGCACTGGCCCACAGGTCCCTCTCTTTCCCTGCCTGCATTTCCTGACCTTCATGTGTGTGGCCTCCAGATGTGCCATGTACTTCCCAGGACCTATAAATAATAATACCTGGAGTCTCTCAAGCATTGAGTCTCATCACAAGCTCTCCATCGTAAAGATCTTAAATTAAAACATTGACTCTCTTGAGACTGTAGAATATTAATAATGATTCTTCTACAGTTTTAGGCCCAGTTGTTTAGAAAAAAAAAAAAAAAAAGGACACCCGAGAACAAACTGTGGACCAATATTTTTTGAAGTACCCTTTGTGATAAACAATTTAAAAACTGAATAAGGCCACCTAATACGATAATATAAATGAATTGATTAGTATACTACAATCCAAATTATAATTTAAAAAATCAGATAGCTCAATTTTTTAGGAACAGAAAGTAGAATGGTGGTTACCAGGGGCTTAGGGAAAATGGGGAGTTGCTGTTGAGTGGGTATAGAGTTTCAGTGTTGTAGCATGAAAAAGTTCTGGAGATTCATTGCACAACATGAATATACTTAAAACTACTGAACTCTACAGTTAAAAATGGTTCTGATGGGAAAAAAATTTTTTTAAAAAGAAAAGAAAACCAGACGTCTGACATCAAGCTGATATAAGGAATTTATTGTGTAAAAAAGAAACATCTAGAGAATGCCACAGATAGGCCTAGTATGGCTACAGTACTGTATATAAAAGACAATTGCTCACAATGATAGCACTGAAGCACTGAGAGATACCAAAGTACTTTCTGAATCGAAGTCAAATGATACTCAGTATGGTTTTAATATCCTCATATATATCAACGTTTTACTACTATGATACTTTTGTAAACCAGGTAACCAGAATACCCAATCAGACAGCTTTTGGTGATATACAACTTGGCAATCACCCAGTCTGGTGATACGTAAAACTACTCACTGTACTCATCTGGTACATACCCGCACAAACATTCTGAAATTCCAATTTCTTGGTCAAGTGATATGTTGCTTGAACTCATTAAATATATTTAGATTTCTGTATTATACAAAGTTAAATGTACAACTAAATTAGTATATGAAAAGTGCTCACTATGTTTTACGGGAAATAATCCTGACAGAAATGTTTAATGAATATACTCTATACTAATTCTGCCTTTTTATACTTAATTCTAAATTTCTCCCCTGTAATTTACAACAAATTTTGTGATTTTTATAAGAATCTATGCCTCCCCAATTCTCAAGATTCTTCTCTTTTCCTCCTTATTTCTTTGCTTAAATTCAGTATAAGCTTTCTTGGTATTTTAGGCTTCATGCATACTCTTATTCCTAAACACCAGCAGTTCCTTAGAGATCTAAAATCCAGTACAGGAATTACTGTGTTAGTTCTTGAAAAAGCATTAAAGACATTTTTTCCTGAAATATACAGAACATGTCATGCCAAATCTGTTTACATAATAAAATGGTAATACCAGTGAATTGCACATATAGATTTTATCTCCAAGATAGAATAACTTAAATATTAAAACGTACCTTTAATTGACTTTGTAACAGACGGCAATATTCAATACAAAAATCACAAAACCCACTAACTTTAAATGCTGCATAGTACAGCATACAAACTCATCTCCCTATAAGCTATTCAAACTATGACAACTTTTTAAGCTACTCTAGCATTTTAGCCATAACTAGAAATTTATACGAAACACGATTTTATGTTCAAATATGGAAATAAGTAACATAATTCCAAAACCCAAAAGCATCCCAGCATTCTGTAAAAAGAAATATCCCCAGCGACTACATCCGTGGTCACTAGCATCATTGTGCAGCATTTCAGGTACCTTAAAAAAAAAAAGGTAAGGGAAAATAAGAGTGACATTTAAGTTTTTAGAACTACAGATTAGTTTTTAGAAAAATTTGTAGGACAGTATACTAGCTTTATTTGTAGCTGGATATACTGTGAGTTAATTCCTTAAAACATGATTACATACATACTGACTCTAGCTAATAATGTCACACAGCATTTCCTAGCAGTTTAACAATGACTACTCATGATGTTCTGGGCAAGAAAAAGTTTGTATTGGTTCAGTGTGCTCCACTGGAAATTGAAAAGCTACATTGATTTCCCTATTTCAGTTACTGGCTGCATATCTGAACTGGATATAACATGTAGTTTGTCTTTAGTTCAGAGATAGAAAACCTTATACTATATAAGATATATATTGTCTTTGATTGCATACAAAGTAAAAAATAAAAATAAAATAATAAAATACAATTTTAGCAGTAAGACTGGCTGGGATTGTTTTGAGGACATTAGTGACAAAAAGATATGACTCCTTTGTTGACTAATAAACTAAGCATTCTGAAGTATACAGCATGCCAACAATATGTGTCTTGTCCTAGATTTCCTACAAATCTATAGAAAATTCACTGCCTGATTACTAAGATCATACCCTAAAACGATACATCAGAAGGATGTAGGTATTTTTGTGAATCCTGATACATATTAAGCAAGATGAAGGTACGATCAACAATCCAAAAAAAAAAAAAAAAACTCTGAAGAACCTATATTCTTATATGTCACAAATTTCTGAATATAGAATCACTTCTCATAATGACCACATTTAAAACCTTTTTTAAAAAAATGATTTTTGTTTTGAGACAGTCTTTCTCTGTTGTCCAGGCTGGAGTGTAGTGGTGCAATCTCAGCTCACTGCAACCTCCACCTCCTGGGTTCAACTGATTCTCCTGCCTCAGCCTCCCAAGTAGGTGGGACTACAGGCACATGCCACCACCCCTAGTTAATTTTTTTGTATTTTTTAGTTGAGACGGGGTTTCACCATGTTGGCCAGCCTGGTCTCGAACTCCTGACCTCAAGTGATCTGCCCGGTTTGCTCTCCCAAAATGCTGGACTAACAGGTGTGAGCCACTGTGCCCAGCCAGAAAAAAAGAAAGAAAAAAGAAAAAAGAAAAAATGCTATTCTATTGAGCCTATAGTCCTAGCTACTCAGGAGGCTGAGGTGGAAGGATCATTTGGGCTCAGGAGTTTGAGACCAGCTGGGCAACATAGCAAGATTCCACTTCCTGCTCCCCCAGAATTGAAAGAGAGAAAAATGTGAGGCTTTACCGAATATTTTCTCTATTTTATTGTTGGTCAATAATGTAATAAGATTTCTTAAAAACTTACCATATCAACCAGAGCAACATACATGAATAAGCCAGCAGTAAGTGCAAATATCCACATAGAAACATTTTCAGCATAATGACCAATGAAAATTCCTGTTGCCATTCCAAGATACGCCAGCATGGCTGACAAAGCATTATAAAGGACAGCCTGTTTAACGGTCATGCCAGCCTTTAGTAAAACAGCAAAGTCACCTTTAACAGAACACAAAAAAGGAGGAAAGTCATTGAGAAATCATTTTTAAGACACATACCAAGATACTTCCCAGATTTAAGAAAATTTTCCAGTGTTTTTGAGAGGGGAGAAAAAGAGACAAAATTAAGAATTACCTGGGGTTAAAGCAGTGTTACTCAGTAAATCACCCTAATAGCTGTATAAACTATTGTTTTTCCTTTTTATTCTTCATCATTCAACTTGATGTACAAACTCTTTCTTTCCTTCCTTTTTTTTTTTTTTTTTTCAGACAGCATCTTGCTCTGTCACCCAGGCTGGAATACTGTGGCACAATCTTGGCTCATTGCAACCTCTGCTTCCTGAGTTCAAGCCATTCCCATGCCTTAGCCTCCCGAGTAGCTGGGACTACAAGCGCATGCCACCACACCTGGCTAATTTTTTTATTTTTAGTAGAGACAGGGTGTCACCATGTTGACCATGGTGGTTTCAAACTTCTGACCTCAGGTGATCCCCCTGCCCTGGCCTCCCGAAGTGCTGGGATTACAGGCGTAAGCCACTGTGCCCAGCCAGATACCTTATCCAAAAAAATTTTTTTAAGGCTTACACTTTGTCAAAATGATAAATACTAAAAATTTACTATCGTGGTCTTGTACTGTTTTCAAGGAGCTTGGAATTTGGCCATAAAGAAGGGAGGAATGGGTGAAGAAGACACATGAGATGATCAGCAAATGATAATGGTAATGTATAACTAAGAGCTGAAGAGTTTAACGCTACAATTATAAAAGGAGAAAAGAGACACATGAAGATGGAAATAAGAGAGGGGCTTCATGGGACTTGAATGTGGAACATAAATTAGATGCTGAAGATTATAAGGAATGGCTGAACATACAAAAAGGAACAAAAGTGAAAATGGTATCGGCAGTATGTGTGTGAATATATCTCTGTAAGAAGAAAAACAAGGACGTGAACTGGGATCCAGAACTAGGGAAGGTTTTAAGGCCCAATGACAAAGAAGAACAATATTCAAAACACAACTCATCCACTTCCATTCAATTCCAATGAGATTCTCTTTCTCAGCTTCTGTTAATGGAAGATGATTCCTTTGTATCCTGTAGTCTTATTCACCTTGTATGTATGAAGATGATCCCTGATGTCATCAGTATGCTGGTTAGCAGACTTATGAGAAGGCATGAAATTGATGAAGAAGCTTGCTCAACTACCATAGCAAAAGCCAGTAACACTAGGACGTTTCATCCACCTGGTAAATACAATTTATGTGGTTCTCTTACCTAATTCATGAGGCAACTCATGACAGAACACAGCAACAGAAGTACTTAAACCACTCGATAAGCCTTCAGTAAAAGCAGCACCTGTGTAAAAATCAATCAGAAAAAGTTTGGTTACATTAATTTGTGTGCTTTTTAATCTTATCAGTATGCAAAACGAGGTAACAAAAAAAAACAGTATTTTGGTGTGAATGAACACAAGTTTCCCAACCCAACTCTGTATCTTCTTTGTAAGAAATCTTAAGAGTACATTCCATGAGGTCTAAATTTCCCAAAGGAAAACATCAGGCATGAAAGAGAAGGGAAGGTTTTCTATGCTTTAGAGTAAGTGGATAAAGTTATACAAATCTGGGGAGTGACTGCTACCATATAAAAGGCATATTCAAGGATATAAAATAAACTGTTAAAAAGGTTTAGGAAAAAACTCTCCTGTCAAGGATATAAACATGTTTCGCTTGCCTCAGAGGAATTTACTATGTAAACAGATCTGTTTACATTTATTCTTTCACTATCTCAGTGAGAAAACTCTAAGACAAATAGCTGTCCCCTTTTAAAAAGCTGACATAGTATACAATCAATCAATTATAAACCATGACTGTGTTTTTTTTTTTTTTTTTTTTAAAGAGATAGGGTTTCATTCTGTTGGTCAAGTTGGAGTTCAGTGGTGAAATCATAGCTCACTAGAACCTCAAACTCCCGGGTTCAAGCATTCCATCTACCTCAGCCTACCAAGCAGCTGGGACTACAGGTGTATGCCACCATGCCTGGCTAATTTTTTTTTATTTGTAGAGATAAGGTCTCACTATGTTGTCTAGGCTGATCTTGACCTCCTGGGCTTAAGCGATCCTCCTGCCTTGGCCTCCCAAAGTGCTGGGATTAAAGACGTGAGCTACCACACCCAGCCAACTGTGCAGTTGGACGTTCCTCCTTTGTCTGTTTCAGCTCTGCATTATATAGTACGAGAGCAAGAGCACTCGACTCCCAGGGAGCCAAGGCCAGGCCTAGCTATAACACAGCATAGCCTCCTTGGGCAAGTGGCTCCACCTTTACAGGCCTCAGTTGCCTAACTGCATGGTTCCTTCCAGCACTAAATTATTAAAATTTGTAAGTATTCTGTTATCTCCCAATTGTGGTATAACAATTTATTAGCAAAAGTTCTATAATTCTTCTTAGGATAGAGATTGGTAACTGGACTTAGATGTATGAAGATTTCTTTAGCATAAAAGATGACAGAAAATATAATTTTATTTTTATAAATATTACTTACATTATCGATAAGGGAACTTCAATGTATAGGGAGAAAAAAATCTCATACATGCATCATACAAATTAAAGGCTGATCTTAAGACCTTGCAATTTAAGAACAGCTCTTGACAGTTACAATTTAGGTTGTGGACTAGGCACAATTCCTAGCATTTAATCATACCTAACATTTATCAAGTACTTCATTGTCAAAGTAGTAAAAGAAAAAAAAACATTTTTATAATCTTGGAAGTCACTAATATCCTCATCTAAACTAATCTATTCTCTGTTAAAATTTGACTAGGTGTTTAATGTGAAAATTTCAGAATCAATCAACAAGGAACAAATATGTAGACATATACCAATTGCTAGGCCATCGCTGAAATTGTGCAGGCCATCACCCATTATCACCATCCAGGCCAGAGTGGCGATGCCGGCATCTTTCAGCTCCTCCCGAGAGTAGCGCTGGCTGTGACTGTGAGGATGGTGGTTTTGGTGGTGGTGGTGATGGAGAATATGATGGTAGTCATGATGGTGGTGAATGAGATCGTCTGACTGGCCAAGTGTATCGTGGAAATGTGAATGGCATTTATTCTTGCACCCTCTGGGTACATATTCATTGTAGACTTCCTGTGGATGAGCATGAGCTATCATGACCTCTTCTTCTTCCAAGATTGCAGGCTGCTGAGAATCAAAGTGCGAGGGCTCTTGTGAGTCTGCTCGTAAATAGCCTTCAGTTCCTAGGAATAAACATAAAGGGTATGGGGCAGTTAGAAGGCTTTGTTAATGGACTTGGAGACATTTCAAACCTCACTGAAAAAGTCAACAAAAGATCTTAAAGCATGATAACTCCTTCATATATGCAGAACTAGACATTAAAGTATTACTAATGAAAAACATCAATATATTTTAATGAATTCCAGAAATAGAATGGTCTCAAATATTAAGAATGGATTTTAAATGTTAACCTTCAGTAACTACCTCTCAGATTCTCCCTTAATTTATTCTGCCTCCCTACCTTTTTAAAGATGTCTTTTTTCCTCATCCTAAGAGAAGAACCTGCTTGTTTTAGAAAACTTGTTACATTAGATATTTAAAATATTTATTTTAGAAAAATATCTTAGAGAAGTAATGAAAATTAGAAATAAAAAAACACGAATAATCCTGCCATGTGACTTCCTTTTTTGGAAGGCAAAATTCAAGGAAAAAACAGAGAATCTGAATTATTTCATCATCACCAAGAAGCAATTATTATCTATTTGTGCAAAGGAAAATAAATCGCCACAATAAGGTTACTTTTTTTCTCCTGTACATAGTTATCAATTTTCTTGGAACCATCCCTGACACTGCAGTCCATTTCTAGGGCAGGTATTTCCTCCTCATCATTACACATTTCACTGGAGTCCATTTAAAAATCTGAAGAGGGGGTCAGGCACGTTGGCTCATGCCTGTACTCCCAGCACTTTGGGAGGCAGAAGTGGATGGATCACAAGGTCAGGAGATCGAGACCATCCTGGCTAACATGGTGAAACCATGTCTCTACTAAAAACAAACAAAAAAAAATTAGTCGGGTGTGGTGGTAGGCGCCTGTAGTTCCAGCTACTTGGGAGGTTGAGACAGGAGAATGGTGTAAACCCGGGAGGCGGAGCTTGCAGTGAGACCGGATGGCGCCACTGCACTCTAGCCTGGGCGACAGAGTGAGACTCTGTCTCAAAAAAAAACCAAACAAAAACAACAACAACAAAAAATAAAAATAAAAAACCAAAAAAAGGGAACAGATGCAGGAAGAACAGCGAAAGCATTTTACTTGGTCTTCAGAGACAAACAGCATGTTGGAGAATATACAGTGGACAGGAAACCATACAAATAGGTAGTAGCAACAATAAAGTTGTTCTCTCCCCTCAGTCAACAACTGTCTATTACATACCGATACTAAGCCAGGTACTCTAGCACTAGGCAGTAGGGAGAGACTGGAGCATGACAAAGTGTCTGCCCTCAAGAAGCTTATCTAATCTTGTGGGGAGACAGCCACTGAGCAAGGAAACACAGGTATAAAAAAGGTACTGGAGGCACTGGTTTTAGAGAAGTGCAATATGGAGAGTGACTGGGAGACCTGTTGTAGTTGGGTGCTCAGTTCTGGCCTCTAAAGGAAATATCTGATTTGACACCTGAACAACAAGAGGAGAAATTTATGTGATGGTCTCAGAGAACAGTACTCCAAGCAGAAGGAATAGTGAGTGCATGGCCCAGAGACAAGCCTTATGTGCTCCCAGGGTCAGCGGGGCTGGAGCACAGTGAACAATGTGGGAGAGTGGTGGGCTCCGCGGGACCTTGAAGATCATGGCAAGGAGCTGGGTTTAAAATATGAATCTTAACTCAGTCTGTCTGACAAGATATGCCAAGCAAACAGCCAAGTTTCAGTAAAAACATGGTAGATACAACCTTAGGCAAGTGATCAAAATTACCACCACCAATACGTGACAAAGAATCATATCAGGTGGCACACCATGTCACAGAAAAGGATAAGTACCATTTTGTGGTTTTTCTGCCAAAACTGACCAACCTAATCATACAAAAATACTAAACAAACCCAAAATTAGAGGCAACTAAATGCAATATTTGATCCTGAATTGTACTCTGGAACAATATTTTGGTGGCGGTTGGGAGGAGTGTTGGGGTAAAAAAAAAAAAGCACTATTAAGGCATTTGGAACAAAAGAATAACATCTACAGAGAATGGCACTGTATCAATATAAATTTCCTGATTTAATAATTAAACTCTCATTATATGAGAGAATGTCCATTTTCCTAGGGAACATACACTAAAGTATTTAGGAGTAAAGAAACATCATGTCTATAACTTACTCTCAAATGGTTTAGAAAAAAAGTGTGTGTGTAGCTGGCCCTTTAATCACTAAAAATTAAAGAAAAAGGTGTGTGTGTGTAGACAGAGCTAGAGAAAAAGAGTGAGAAATAAATGTGTGGTAAAATAACCGGGGAATATGAGTGAATGGGATACAGGAATTCTTTGTACGATTCTTGAAACTTTTCTATGAGTATGAATTTACTTCTAAAGTTACAGGAAAAATAAATGTAAATATACATAAAACAACTTACTCACTGGCAATTTTTTAAAAAGTATGAGATACTGAAAAACCCAAAACCAAAGGACATGGTCCCATTTCTTCCAGATAGTCCAAGTTGCCTGCAAATCATACAGCAATGAACTCCTTCTAGCCCTAAAATTTACGCATAAGAACTTACGATCATCTGTATCTACTTTCTCCTCATTTGCTGAAAGTTGAGATTCATACTTGGACAACTGCTTCTTAATCTCCACATCATCATCATTTTCGGGTTTCTTCTGATTCTAAAATAGTAAAGGAAAACAATACTGTAAAACAGTAATTTGTTTATATATATATACAGCTTTTGATCAATAACCAGGTAAGCAAAAGACACAGAATGCCCCTACAGTCATCTGCTCTAAGCATAGTCCCACACTAGCAGCACAATATCTCCTGGGAACTTGTCAGAAATGCATACTTCCGGCTGGGTGCTGTGGCTCACGCCTGTAATCGCAGCACTTTGGGAGGCCGAGACAGGCAGATCACGAGGTCAGGAGTTCGAGACCAGCCTGGTCAATATGGTGAAACTCCATCTTACTAAAAATACAAAAATTAGCTGGGCGTGGTGGCACGTGCCTGTAGTCCCAGCTACTCAGGAAGCTGAGGCAGAAGAATCGCTTGAACTCGGGAGGCAGAGGTTGCAGTGAGCCGAGATCGTGCCACCGCACTCCAGCCTGGGTGACAGTCTCAAAACAACAACAACAACAACAAAAAACCCAGCTAGGGGCATTTCCTTCAGGCATCTAGTGATCTGGTAACCACCTGCCTGGCTGCCTCCATGCCTCTTCTGCACATTGAAACCCCATACTTCTCATACTTTTTATAACCTAAAACTATAGTTTTTTAGTTATTAAAATAAAACACTTTTCTTTAATAAAACACCATTAACATGATTTCTCTTTTAAAACAAGCCTCTATTAACCTTGAATTCATCACTGGGCTTTAACCATCCCAAATACCATATACCAGAGAAATTGTACCTAAGTCCAAGCAGCCTCTATGTTGCATAAAGGTCACTGTTTGAACAATGGTGCCTGTGTATCATCTACTTAGACAGAACACTTAAAATAAAGGTTTACACATAAATAACAGATTTCTTATTTGCAGTACCTTTAAATATGATGATCACCACCATACCTAAGATTTCATTCGAGCTCTAATAGCATATCAAGTGTCTATACATTCTTAGGTTTTAAGAGCTTTTAAAGGCAAACACACACACAAATCTTTACACTTATCCTAAATATAATGCCTCAATCACAGAAAGTACTTAAATATTTGTAAAAGTAAATGAACTCAGGGTATCTTAAATCATTTATGCTGGTGCTTTATTTCTCATTGGGCAATTGTTCTAGAAGGTAGAGTTTAAGAAATTCTTTCATTCCATAAGTATTAAGGGCCCATAATGTTCCCTATGCTAAATGCTGGGAGTAGAACATAAAATAAGCCCCACACAGTCTCTGTTCTCATGGAGCTTATTGTCCACAGGGAGAGGGATTTTACACAGGTAATGATTATACACTTCTTTGACTATAATTTTTGACACATTTTATAATAGAAAAGAACAGAGTGCTATTAAGAGTGTACAATAACATGACCTCAATAATTTCCAGGTGGCCACTGAAAAAATATAACCTATACCAAGACCTAAAGATAGGCAAGAATTTGGTGGGGAAGGTTGGGGAGGCAGCATTCCAGGCAGGGAGTAGCACCTGGAAGGGGTCAGCACTGCTCTGGAACTCAAAGAAGTACAAGCTGGCTGAGGCCTACTAGGTCGGAGAGGGTGGCCAGAGATGAGGCTGAGGCAACTAAAGGAGATCAGACAACAGAACTCTGTTAAGAATAGTGGGCTTTGTCCAAAAACTTATGCAGTCACTGAAGGAAAGATTCCAAGTAGTGGTGGGCAACCTCATCATATTTTCATTTAAACAAATCACTGCCTGCTCTGTGAAATCTAGATTGGGAAAAGGAGGAAAGCAAAATAATGTGGACAGGCTCCTACTAGGAAGCAATAACTGTCACTCAGGTGGGAGATAACCATGGCTTGGACTAGAATGACAGCAAGAAAGATGGAGAGGAATGGAGTGACCGTGGACATACTTATTAAAACTTGGTTGGATATGGGGATGAGGGGAATATCAGAGATGATTCTCTAGTTTTCAGCATCAACAATAACCTTCATTAGCAGAAGGTTAACCTTAAGTAGCAGAAGGCAGGTAGCCTAAAAATATGATATATAGAATCTCCCAGGGATGCAGGATGGACTTCTTAAGAAAAATCTTAAGTAAAATGCCCTGTTATGAGCTTGAAGAATTCCCCATACTCACAATATAATGAATAGTATTTTTCTTTTAGAGATAATTAGATTAAAAATTATTAAGTAACTTTAATATCTGGATGCCTTTAACAAAAGATAAACTCACCATATTCCAAAAAGGGAAGAGAACATGTAACATTTGCAAAACTCCTATGGGAAGTCTTTGTCTAGAAATTATGCTTACTTGCTGTTTCATGCTCCTTAAACATTGAACATTTATTACCATCTATCATGTACTAGACGCTATTCTACACATTGGAGACAGAGCTGTAAACAAGACAGATCCTGGCTTTTAAGACCTTACATTATAGTAGATACTATTTTAAAGCAGAGCGCATCAAACTACTCTATAACCCACATTAATATATGTAATGTAAAACAGTAATATATATATAATATTACTGTTGCATTTAAAAATATTGGTTATGACATACAGATTGATTTTATAACTCACTAACAATCTAGAGTTATAACCTAGAGTTAAAAAAGAAAAAAATATTCTGTATCAGATAACAGAGGGCCTATTTCTTGGAGTCCTAGGTTAAAGAGTGCTAAGTTAAAGAAGAGCTATCCTTAGCTGGGCATGGTGGCATGAGCCTATGGTTCCAGTTACTTGGGAGGCTGAGATGGGAGGATTGCTTAAATCCAGGAATTTGAAGCTTCAATGAACTATGATCATGCCACTGCACTCTAACCTGGGCAACAGAGCAAGATCCTGTCTCTTAAAAAAAGATCCTGTTTTCTTAAAAAAGGAAAAAAAGAAAAGAAAAAAGAAAAGCTGTATTTAGGTAAAACTTGGAAACAAAATTGAAATGAGAATGTTAAATAAATTTTGGCATTTTGACCCAGACATACCGTTAAGAAAAAAACCAACCCATCCCCAAGTCTCCCAGAATGAAAATTGATCTTTTTTTTTTTTTTTAATGTAAGAATAATTGCAGAAGACTTAAAGAAGTAGGAATAAACTAGTCCATATATGACAGGTAACCTAAAACTATGATATATGGGATCTCCCAGGGGTGCAAGATGGCTCTCTTAAGGAAAATTCTAAGTAAAAAATGCCTGAAGAGCTCACAGCACTCACCATATAATGAGTAGCTTTTTTTTTCTTTTTGAGAGAATTAAATGAGATTAGAAACTATTCAATAACGTTAAGAAACAGTCCAAGGGAAGCAATTGGGACAATGGGAACACAGAAGATGACTTTCTTGATTAAGAAAAAATAAGCTATTCTTATTTTACTTCTTCCCTCTATATTTAGGTGCACTAAAGAGAGGGTTCCAAATTTTTAATTTGAGGTTTCAGTGAATGTTAAATCCCTAAAAGCAAATACTCCTAGTATGTAAACACTCTCCTGTTTACACATGCATTTGTTTCCCACAGTGAGCTCTATGCTCAGCAAGAATCAACTGTGCTAGTTTTGAAACCTCTTCACGCCAGTTATATTTATTACTGTAACTGCACCGTTTAATTACACATTGCTCAAACAATGAAATGATGGTAAGGAGTTACTTCTTTTTTGGGGAATAGAGGTGGGGTCTTGCTATGTTGCCCAGGCTGCTCTCAAACTTCTGGCCTCAAGCAATCCTGCTGCTTCAGCCTCCCAACGTGCTAGGATTATAGACATGAGCCACCGTGCCTGGTAGGGGGATACTTAATTCCATGAACACAAAAGCTGAATGCTTGGAAGATTCAAAGGCAAGGTGCTAAAAAAAGATATCAAATTACATAAGGCTACCACTGAATAAATTTTTTTTTAATTTCCAAAACCTAGATTCTACATTCAGAATAGCTTTAAGTGTGTAATCTCTTGTTCAATTTTAGAGAGACCAAAATTGGAAATCATAGATGAAGCAGCATGGCTGATAAAGAAAAAACGAAAAGATAATACAGAATACAGAACTCTAACTCGACGAAAATCCTGGTCAATACCAAATGACCAGAATATGAGTGTACAGATGTATTAGGTTAGATTAAAATGTTGAGATGTGAACACATCATTTTTTTTTTTTTTTTGAGACAGAGTCTCACTGTTGCCCAGGCTAGAGTGCAGTGGTGTAATCTCAGCTCACTGGAGCCTCCGCCTCCTGGGTTCAAGCAATTCTTGCACCTCAGCCTCCCAAGTAGCTGAGATTACAGGCATGCACCACCTCACCTGGCTAATTTTTGTATTTGTAGTAGAGATGGGATTTCGCCATGTTGGCCAGGCTGGTCTCGAACTCCTGGCCTTAAGCGATCTGCCTGCCTTGGCCTCCCAAAGTGCTGCGATTACAGGCGTGAGCCATTGCACCTGACCCACATTATTTTTAAGAGTCTCCTGACAGTCTTCTGAATGACTTGCCTGATCATATCAAATAAAAAGTGGCAAATTACCATAGGGGACTCAAAAGTGTTTTTTCGGCCAGAAAGAAAGAGCCTATTGTTTGACTTCATACCATTTCTAATCCAATTTGCAAAGGGCAAGACTCTAAAAGTGACATACCCTTTAAAAGAAAACAGAACATTTAGCTACTGGGTGACTAATTAGAAATTAATCACATTAGTTAATCATAATTACTAATAAATGTTGATAGTGTATCCATGTATACATGACGCTTCTGGTCTTCAAGGCCCTGCTGGTACCTTGTCTGGTCACTTATACAGACGTTCATCCTTCCCTTTCTTACCCTGTCATGAGTTTCAAAAGAATAGCAAAGATAGAAAATTTCAGAGCTATTAAGATATAGAAATGCTCCTCACAAACATCTCTGGGACCAAAAAGTACTTCAAGGGTACTGAACTCCCTCTCAAATAAAGCTCATACAACCTGGGCATGCTAGTCTAACAATCTAGTTAGAGTACTACTATAAATAAATGTCTGAAGCATAGTAAGTACTCAGCATACTTTTTCTTACCTTTTTCTTCTTATCTTTAAATTGTTTGATCAATGTGAGGACATGTTCAACAAGAAACATGAAATACAGGCCTCCTAGAGCTGTCAGACCCTTCCATGTGGAATCAAAATAGGCACTTTCTTCTATGTTTTGAGAAGACAGATGACTGAAAAGTGGTCCTCTTTTCATTTCCATTGCTGGTTCTTCATGGCTATGACTATGGTGGTGACTTGCATGAGACTGAAGGCAAAATAATTTGTTATTTATAAATTCATCAGTTTCACACAACGAGTCAGAAAGTTGGCTAGGTAAGGTCAAAACTGAAATCATTCAGTTAAGCAATTATTCAGATATTTCAGAGACGAGGTGCAGTTTAGGAAATTAAAAATAAAATGACCAATGAGTGGCTAGCTATCTAGAACTTAATGCATGCCATGTACTTCAGATACATTCCCAGTGACCCTCATAATACAAAAACAGTAAGCATTTTCAATGCGTGACAAATTACCATGGCCACAAATAACAGGAATACTAGACTTAATGTGCACAGTTTCTACTGCTTATATTCCCAACTGAAAAGCCCATACCAATGTCATCAGACTAGCATTGTAAGAAGCCTAGTGTGTGTGTGTTGGGCCCTGACAGGTACCCGAGATCCAGGTGTACTGCTCTAGCACCCTGTAGCTGAGTAGAGTAGTAACTACCGCTATTGCACACTAGGGAATCGGGTGTGGAACACACTAAGAGACTGGGGGATCACAGAGTATGCCCCATACACATGCCACTTTCTATCAGCAGGTCTTCCCAAACATCTGCCATCTGGTGGTCCGAGAGCTTGTCAGAGCAACATAGTTTTCTTTCACTACTGAATGGAACATGAGATTTGTAGTGCTCTAGGCATGGTGTGATTTCCTTTTCCCAATTACCCGAAAACCTTTAATGGGAATTTAAATAATGAAACACGCATACTTTTTGACTGAGCACCTATTCCAAATATCTGCTGGAAAAGTAAATTCACTTTACCAAACTTGTTTCATGTGTCATGAAGTGTAAATCTCTAAATACATACACAAACATTCAAGTCTGAAGAAAACCTCCAAGTTTCTTGGGTACATAAAGGGTCACATATTTTATTTCTGTGGCAATTACACAAACAGATAAAGCAGATAACTCACATTGCTGCAGTACCTCACAGTACTAATAGCCTGGCAGAATTTGTCTCTTTTTATTAAGTGGGTTTCAAAAAGTTAAATTAGTCTGTGTTTTGTAAAAGGAAAGCAAAAAATTCACAAATGTATTAAGATCCAGCAGAAAAATACAGATTTCACTTACCAAATATATTTTAAAATAAGCCTTTCTAAACCAAATGTCTAACATTTTATACAAAAAATTCTAGTATAAACCAAAACATATTATTTTTTCAGTGTTGAATAATCAAACACTAACAGGAAAAATTACTATACTTACATGCGGAAGAAGGTGTAAAAAAGCATCACCACTCAAAGTCCCAACGGCCAGTGCAACAAGGAAACTCAGGAGAAATTTGAAAAACACCCGATTCATGAGAGGCACTAAGATAACCCCCAGCAGAGACAGGAAACTGATGATGGAAATGGCTATAAAACCACCAACCCAGGCTGTCAAACAAAACAAAACAGAAAAAAGAAAAATTATACAATTAATAAACTTCACAAGAAAGACTTTTGGAGAGTAGCATAAAGCAACATGTAAAAGGAGAGAAGCTAAAAACACACAAATTCAATGTGAATAGGACCTACTGTGGCAATAGCACAATAACCAAGAAATCTGTTGTTGGCTCAAATGAACAACCTGACGGGTACTTAAGAACTCTCCAGGTAAGGAGCATAGCTCCAATGGGAAATTCTTCAGGTTGGGGTGAAAGAGGGAAAATAAATGGTTACCAAGGATGAACTGTAGCTCACTTAGGAACTGAACTTTCAGATTCCCTAAGAGCTAAATTATAAAAGAGTTTTTTTTTTTTTTTTTTCTTAGAGAAAAGGAGAAGAAAATAAAGAGGAGGAGGAAACCAGGAATTCAATAAAGTCCTCAGAAAACAAAGCAGTGATTCCTTCCTCATTACTTTTGAGCAATGCGACCCTACCCTATAGCATAGCTTATCCTAGTTTCACTTATCAATAAGAATGTATCAGTATTAGGTTTCTAAGCAGCATAAATGAACCCAAGACCTCTTCCCAAACAGTGTGACATGATATAAAAATCCCAAATTTCAGGTGATCCTGACACCTTCTTGTAGGATGAACACAGAGAAGTCCTAATTGAAATTTGATTTTCTGGGTTTTTTAAAAGGGCAGGGCTAACACCCCTTCCTTGTTTTCTTCACATTCAAGGCAAAGAACAACTAAGATGACATATGTGGAACTGTACTGGAAAACAAATGGGCTGATGCAAATCTAAGGAAAAGCACAACATAAATGAATCTACTGAAATTGTTTTTACATAAAAAAGGCAATTTTACCTATTTGTAATGAATAGGTCTTTGGAGGGATTTCAGCCTTCTTTTCACTTGTATGAATCAGACAAGATCTAGCATCAATTTGGTTGATGATGGCTGGACAGAGATAGTTGAATTCTGTTGCATTCAGCGGAACCTGGATGCCCATGCCATGAGATGTCAGTAGTTTTGATGCATTGAAACACTGAAAGAAACAAAGCAGTGAAAATCACCAAAAGGCATCCCCACCAGAGTAATGTGATAACACAATACTCTTTTTTACTAAAGCTACTTCTTTACTTCTTTGTTTTCTCGAGTTAATGAAAATTAAAATCAACTTCTGTTTTGAGCACTTTGGAACTTGCCTCCAGCTACCTGGCAATACTATGTCACCATAGTGGTATCCCACCTCTTCTGTCTACCTCATCAGAGAAGCAGTACATCACGAGTCACCTAGGGAGAAAGCCTCAAGTGGAACAAGCATGAGGATAAATGGAGATTCACAAGCCTGTTAACTCACTGTATAAACGTATTAAGGAAATGAGCTTCAATTTCAAAATGGGGTTCATTAGAGATTGAGAAATATGTTGCTTCAGTATTAACGCTATCCTACTTGGCCTAAACAAGTCCAAGACATGCCCCTCTTCTAGTAATGACTCTACTTGCAAAAACTCAGTTCTGTCTACATACCTGGCAAAGTAATGCTCTGCGATGAGAGGATATTAAATTATGCAGATTATTCTTGTGGAGGGCAAGGCTGGTTAATAAAACAAACCTGTACCGGCAGGCAGATGTTTTCAACTAATTGGATGACAAACTTAGTTTGAAGTTATTCCTCTGTGCAATCTCTCCCCCAACCAAAAAAGAAAAAGAAAACAAACAAACAAACAAAACCCAAAACTGGCTTTAGTACCAGTTTCTCATCTTCTGTAAAGACATTTTCAACTCCCACCACAGTTCTCAGTTGGTACTACTCAGAGCAAACTTTATCACCAGGGCTGCTATGGCTATGACCATTACTAGGATTAGTATAGAATTAGTACAGTCACATGCTGGTTTGAATGAAGTACTGAAGTTTTGCTTATTAAACTGTATCAACTAATTCCTTGTTCCTTTTTTTTGACATAATTCCCTGTTCTTGACATCTCTCAGCCAAAGTGAATTATGTACAGTCTGGAAGTCTACTCTAGAAAAACCACATGAACTCAGAACCTCACTGCCCAGACTTTTCCCTTGTCCAGCATGACGTTCATGGAAATTGCTCCAATTTCAATCATTCCTCAGATCATCGTGGACCTTCTGTCAAGTAGGCAGCAGTGGTATTCTCAGTAGTCTTCAGCCCCCTCAGTCACACAATATGGATTCTAACATCCTGCTTTCTAACATCCCTACAATGTGGATTCTAACTCCTGCTTTCAACTCCTCATTTTCTATTTTTTGTTAATAATGTTCACCTTTTATAGACTTTCTCTAAAGATAGCCTTGATATCTTTCTCTACATATTTTATATTCTATATTACAAAAAATTTTAGGAGGCAGCACTATAGTCACCAAAATAACCATTCTCTTAAGTTCTGAATTAGGAATGTTTACAATATAGCAGGCAGCCGAGAAGGTGGAAATTCCCTTTTCAATAACTTCATCATTTTACTTTTACTTTAAACTCGTCACAACTAGAAACAGAGTAGCAGAGACAGGACAGACACACAGGTATATTAAAATAATGCACTCATCTTACCTCCTGAGGATTTTCATTCGTGTTTCTAGAATACATAAAGCCCTTTCGGGGCTCACTCATAGATTCATTTGTTTTCCTACCAGCCAGCCGGCTCACCAGGCTCTTTTCTGTGATACTGGGTGGAGTGGAGCTGCTTACATCTTTGGGGAAGAGTTTTCCAGGTCTTGGAGTCTCAATAGTCTCTAGAAAGTGAGTTCCTTCAGAGACAGTGTTGTACACAGTTGAGGTCACTTCACTAGTACTAACACTGTCCTTGACATTCCTTCTACCATTGGCATGTTCTGGTCGGTGAGCTCCCTTCCCTTGGCTGTTTCTAGGATCTTTACCTGAACTATCTGAGTCATGTTCTGGGCAAAGAGCTTTCCGCTTATTTTTACCAGAAGCAGCATGATTACGGTGAGAGTGATGCTCGTGGTCCGAGTGATGCTCATGGTCCGAGTGATGGTCATGGTCATGGTGTATATGGATTCTTTTAATCTTATCTATGCCTATATTTTGAAGTAATTTTCTGAACCCTTCAACTGACAAAGAATTATTTTCTCCATAGCGGTAGAAAAGCTGTTGTAGATGATACTGCCGTGTGGTAATTGCCAAGTCAACATTAATGCCCGATTCCCAATTCGGACTAATTTTCTCAGTGGTCTGGGGGAAAGCAGCTGCTGATTTTAGTTCATGAAGGGGATTTGTGACGGAGAGGGTGAAGGTCAGGATCAAGATTATAGATAACTTCCTCGCCATTGCACCTTCCTAGAAAAGACAGGAAAAAAAATTAACTCACTTCTAAAACAAATTGAATTAAGAAACCTCATACTGAAAATTAATGTGTAATCAAGTAATCAAAGTTGCCAGAGCATCATGTGGTATGACCAGTGTGGCACTAGGTACTGTGAAGATGGAAAGAACTATAGTCCTAGGCGCTACCCTTGCATTCCTAAAACACATGAAACAACTGCAGAACAGCTAACTGAGTGCTAAGAGACTGCCATTAGCACTGTAAAAGCAATAGTAATTCAGAGGCAGGAGAGATCCATTTGGCCACAGCCATCAACTTCTTACTGAAGTTGAGAATTTATTTGAATGATTATTTGAATCACTGAGGCCAATGATTCAAAATGAAATCTAGGCCAGGTGTGGTGACTCATGCCTATAATCCCAGCACTTTGGGAGGCTGAGGCAGGCAGATCACCTGAGGCCAAGAGTTTGTGACCAGCCTGGGCAACATGGTGAAACCCTGTCTCAAAAAAAAAAAAAAAAAAAAAAAAGAATGAAATGAAATCTAGCTACCTTGATCATCACCATCATTTCATAAAATAATCTTCAAGCACCAAAAAATAGAAATAATAATCTCAATTCACATATTTAAAAAATTTTAAACTAATACACTCTCCTTATATACAAGTCCATTTAAGACCCCTTTCTGCAATCACAATCCTCAAAGGTGCTCAATTTTGCCAGTGTATCCCTCAGGATATTTTCTATGCATACTCAAATACATGTATACTTAATTTTTCAAAAAAGATTTTTTAAAAATTTAATTTTATTTTATTTTTGTGTAGAGAAGAGGTCTCACTATGTTGAGGTCTCACTATGTCGTCCAGGTTGGTTTTGAATTCGTGGCCTCAAGAGATCCTCCACCTCCACTTCCCAAAGTGCTGGGATTACAGGCGTGACCACTACGCCCAGCCTCAAATAGGTGTGTACTTTAAATACACACTGAATCTTTTTTTCCTTCTTGACAATGAATCAGAAACGTTATGTCCATACATAGAATTCTTAAAGTAAACTGAACTTCATGAAAAACTCACTGTAGCATCCTTGTGTTACTACAAACCAGTCAACATTTAATCACAGACTGTTAATAATCCACAGCAGTGTTTGGAACCAAAGGCCTATGCCCCAAGAAGGAGGGAGCAATTGAGTTGGAGCTTGAAAAGCAGAATTCAGTTAAGCAGAGCCAGAATTCAGTTAATTCAGATCCAGTAGGATGTCCAGCACCAACGGTGGAGGTGATGGTGGTCAAACCCACATCTCCAGCAAAAGACGCAGACGTCAAGCTTCCAACTGAGCAAGAGCATGGGGCTATCCCAGGGTCAGCTGTTCTTCTCTGGGCAGGGCTCTCGCATTCATTACCATATCTAAAATACCGGTAATTCCTATTTTGCAAGGCGAATGAGGAAAACACATGAAGGAATGTGTATTACAAGTACTCGTTAAACTCATGTGTTGCACAAGTGCGGGGTATTATACAGGGAACAGTGGGAAATGGAGGTACGGGGTAGAACGACGCTCCTGAAAGAGGAATCTTTGGGGCTTGAAGTTTCGGGAGTTCTTCTACTAGGCAAAAGATAAACATTTAGAAATCATTCCCCGGAGAGAAGCGAGGAGCGGGGTGGGAGGGAACTAGCACAGGGGACAGCTCCGAGCCTTTCTCCAGGGAGGATGCTGAGCGCGGTCGCGGACCCGTTGAAGGATCTCCTTTCCAGCAAGTTGGCGTGTGCTGGAGGAAAAAGGAAAGCAGAGGGGAAGGGCCTTGGAGAAAAAGGCGAGTACAGAAAACGGAGAAGAGGGCACAAAGCTCTCTTCTAAAAGCTTTTTATTTCTAAACACGTCAGTCCCTTCTTCGAATATGGGATGAAAAGTACGGCTCTTTTCCTCAAAAAATTCTCCGTTGCACCCCGAAGCCCATCTGAGCATCCTAAGAAGTCCGCCTCTCTAGGGCGAGCGGGCGCCTGCGGCGGGCTTCCCCCAGCATCCTCTTTCTGTAGCCCCCTGCTCGGTCCGCAGGACACTGTTCTCCACAGAACACCCCCTCCCCGCCCCGCCTCTCTGGCCTGCGGAGCTCCCCTCCCAGCCGCCCTGCTCCCGGACCTGAGAGACACGTCTCCGCGGCCTCGTCGTCCCACGGCCCGGCCACGCGCGCAGGTTTGGTTCCACACGGGCGGTCCAAAGGGCTCGGAACGGGCCCACTGGTCTTTTCAAAAAATCTCTACCAGGCGCGGACACGCAGTGGTTTCATTGGGTTGGCTGCCCCTCGGTCCGAAGGTAGCGCCGCGCAGCCACCCGGCAGCCGCGCCCCTAGCCTTCGCGGAGCTGGAGGACAATCACTAATTACCGCCGCGCGCTGCGCCGCGGGGAACCACCGCCCCCTTCGGCCAGGACTGCGGGGCATGCGCAGTGCGACCCCGGAACCCGGCTCCGCAGACGGATCCGCTTTTCCGTGTGTTCGCCGACGCCGCGGGGGCGTGGCGCGGCCTAGCGCACTCTGAGCAATTTGGAGGTCATTTCCTCGAGGCCCTACTCGCTAGCCAGCGGCCCTGCGGCCAGCTCTGGCCGCTGCTAGGAGCCGGGTCATAAGGGGTAGCGGGATGTTTCTGACGCTGCCCTGGCACATGAGCCCCGGGTCCTTCAGGGAGGGTCCCGAGCCACTCGGGTTTCACTCTTGGGACAAAGGCCTGGCTCGTGCGCGGGGCGGGGCCACGGCCCCAGAAGAAAGCTAGCAGAGCGGGGGCTTTGCACGGGTGTTCAAGAGTGTGGTGGAGCCAGAGGGCCGCAGAGGGGGCGGCGCTGCCTTCGTCTGGCCCGCGGCTGCCTGCGAAACGCGGACCGGGTGATGCCCCGGGAGAAAGCACTCTAGTAGTTCCGCTCCGAGGGCGGAAGTGCGGGTCTCAGTCTGTGCGGTTGACCAGTTGGCGACATGGTGGCGCCCGTGCTGGAGACTTCTCACGTGCTTTGCTGCCCAAACCGTGTGCGGGGAGTCCTGAACTGGAACTCTGGGCCCAGAGGACTTCTGGCCTTTGGCACGTCCTGCTCCGTGGTGCTCTATGACCCCCTGGTAAGAGGTCGCTGGACCCCCGACCCTTGTGCTTTTGGGGCTGAACCTGTGGACGTGCACCGGGCGCGCTGTAGTTGCCGCCCCAGACCTAGGAGGCGAGTCAGGTCGTCTCATGGGAGCAGGGTTTGGGCTCAGAGTCTCCAGTGGACCTATCGGACTCGCTCCTCGCCCCTCACTCTTCGGCGTGTCACGCGTGGCGTCATCCTAGGATCATTGCTGCCCATCACCTGCCAGTAACTTGTTGGTCGCAGACAGAAACCCGAATGATGAGAATCTTACCTGAAGCCTTCTTTGGGGAACTGTAGTACCGTTAATCAATTTGGGTTTTAAAACAATTGAAATTTATATGTAAATTAAAACCATCATCCCACAGGTGCAATCTCATTTCTGTATTTCCTTCAGTTTTGGTTAATGAACTTTTGTTGTATTGAATTTCAAGGAAATGTTACCTGTGTTTTAGCTACGGCAATGGACATTTTAGAGAAAGTGACAGTTTGGGGGAAAGATCAAAGGGGATGGGGATCCTAAGCCCTGGTGAGAAGGCGGGACTTCTCTTGACTTCACCCAGTCAGTTGATTATTTTCTTGGCGCTTTCCTTACCATATTTCTCTAGTGAATAGTTTTTGTATGCTCCCCAGAATTCACTGTAACCCCATTCCCACTGGCTAATTTAGGTCGATACAGTTAGTCTTGCATCTCAAAAGGAGGCTCAGTATAAAAAGTAAAATGTTGAAAATTAAAATACAATGTAGGAGATGGCTATATGTATTTCTGATCATACTGATTTATTGATTTGATTAAAACTTTCATTATTGGCCAGGAGCGTGTCTCATGTCTGTAATCCTGGTACTTTGGGAGGCAGAAGTGGGAGCATTGCTTGAGTCCAGGAGTTCGAGACCAGTTTAGGCAACAGAGCGAGACCACCAGTCTACAAAAAGTTAAAAAAAAGAAATAGCTGGGTGTGGTGGCCTGCGCCTATAGTCCTAGCTACTCGGGAGGTTGAGGTGGGAGGATCGCTTGAGCTCAGGAGTTTGAGGCTGCAGTGGAGTGGGATCACACCACGGACTCCAGCCTGGGCAACAGAGCCAGACCCTATCTCAAAAAAAAAAAAAATTAGTCTCACACCCTTTGCAGATTCAAATATGTATATGAAATATTTTTATCCACATTACCCCATCTTGAGCTTGCTTGCCTCTTCCTGGTTTTTGTTTCTTGTTGTTTACATACTTGAATGGCAAGAGAAAGTGCAAAAAACAAGGGTAAACTTTAAAGGGACCATGAGGCAAGGACCGACTATAGAATGGGAGAGACCACAGCGGACTCTCCATCATCTCCCACAGCGTCTCCTCATCTCTCACAGCGTCTCCTTATCCAGCACCGTGAGCACGGAGCCTTGCGGCATTGCGGCACAGTTCCGCCGTGGCTGGCCACTGGGAGGACCCCAGGAGGGACGGCTCTGGGGGTGGAGTTGTCAGGGAAGCAGGAGCCCGGGAGAGCCAGGGTGACACCATTTTAAAATCAACTCCGTCGTAAAATTAGCAAGGCACACTCTTTGCCAGTCAACCCACGGTCCTGAGATGTTTAGGGCAGAGGAAGCAGCTTGGTAACGCCTACAAGGACAAACTCCCACAAGGACAAAATGTCCAGATGCCCCGATATCACAGGACGAGATCTGCTTTTAAGATGATTATACTCATGCTATGATGTACTTACACACTGAAATGAAATTCTGATTCAGCTGTAGAATCCCATCTTTTTGCAGCAGTTGAACGGATTTGTTCCCATGTATTCCATCAGATTTTAAATGATAACTTGGTGGCTAAGCTAGTGAATTTTAGCCTATTGACAAAGAAGTGTTGAGCCTAAAAAGTACTTTGTCCTGTTAAATATTTGCTGGTTGGGCTTTTTTTTTTTTTTTTTTTTTTTTGGAGTGTAGTGACACAATCTCTGCTCAGTGCAACCTGCAATTTCCACCTCCCAAAATCAAGTGATTCTCATGCCTCAGCCTCCCTAGTAGCAGGGATTACAGGTGTGCACCACCACATCTGGCCAATTTTTGTGTTTTTAGTAGAGACGGGTTTTACCACATTGGCCAGGCTGGTCTCAAACTCCAGGCCTTCCAAAGTGCTGGGATTAAAGGCATGAGCCACCGCACCTGGCCTCGATTGAACTTTTAAGTAAATATGGGAATAAAAGCATGTCAAATGCTAAAATAAAGTTTTGGGAGTGATGCTTATTCAGCAAATCTTCGACAACCATCTGTGGGTTAGCCCTGGGCTGAGTGATGATGACACAAGGTAATGAGTGATAACTTGTGGCCACGAAGAAATTCTCAGTCTAGTGGGAGAGACAGTGAAATACAGTAAATTGCTTTCCAGCCTCAAATAACCTATATGTGAAATATATTAGTTTATGCACATTTGCCTTTTCCTTTTTCTTAGCCATGAGAATTCTAGTTGGTATATTAGCAGATAACAAAGCCATTGCCATTGACAACAGATAGAGAAAGGGGCTGTAAAGAGGAAGGTGCGGTAGTCACAGTTAAAATCTTTAGTGGTGTGTGAAGTATGAGAGCTCCAAATGTGGGGTGAGGTTGGTGAAAGCAGCCTGTTGAGGATCTGTGGGGAGCCTGGCAATAGGCCCTGTAGGAATCTGATGTGTGAGGACCTTAGTAGTTGTGGCCTTGTGACATTGTGCCACTGGGTCTGAAAAACCCACCATCTCATTGGCCATGGCATGCAAAGTGAACTGTGCTTGTACCCATTAATCACAGATTCCTCCATTGAAGGACTTTTTTTTTTTTTTTTTTTTTTTGTCAGAGAAACCCTCAGATTGGTGCAAGCATAGTAGGCCTACTTCCACAAGGAAGCAGCTACTTGTCTAGCTTGGTGTGTCAGGACAGGCTGCCCAGGTGAGAAGGATGTGGGCACTGTAGGAGAGTGAGCAAAAGCAGGTGGATGCAGACCCAAGAGTTCAGTGTAATGGGAGTACAGGATGCTGGGAATGTGGAGTCTCAAGAAAGGCAGGACTGATTTAGAGGAATGGATAACTTAAGCCATGGTTAAAAGTTTATGGATTGAAGAAGGCAAATCGTTTGATGTAATCCTGATCTTTTTACTAGTATCGAAAACACTGAAATCTGTTTTTACTTACTTATTAATTTTTCTGTAGGATAAATTCCAGTTTACTAACTGGTATTTTCTTCTCTAAAGAAAAGGGTTGTTGTTACCAACCTGAATGGTCACACTGCCCGAGTCAATTGCATACAGTGGATTTGTAAACAGGATGGCTGTAAGTATTAACCAGATTGTTAAAGTTGATCTCAATTGCTTTATGATAAAGTATGGTTAGCCATTTTTTTCTCATCACTTCTCTTAATTTAGCATCACCTTATATGATGTTATACAATCAGAGAAACAGAAGAAAAATGGTATTCCCAGTGAGAAATCTGAACTGTATTTTTACTTCGTAGCAGTTGAAGCTTGGATTATACAGCAGTGCTTAGGATGAGGATAGCCCTAGACTTGGGCAGGATCCTGTCCCACTTCCCCAGTTGCCCATAACCTTTGTTAAAAAACTTGTAAGCTGGGCCTAGACTGAGGCTGTGTTTCAGAGACTTGGTTTCTTGGTCTGTTTCTGCCATAAACAAGCTATTGCTTTTTCTTTTTATTCTTTTTTCTTTTATTTATTTAAAATTTTAGATTTTTTTTTTTTTTTTGCCAACTGGTTGGAGACGAGAATATTTATTTTTTTTTAGAGACAAGATCTCACTTGTTGCCCCAGCTGGAATGCAGTGGCTCCATCAGAGTTCCCTGCAATAGCTGGGACCACAAGTGCGTGGCACCATACCTCTCTAGGTTTTTTTTTTTGAGACGAAGTCTCACTCTGTCACCCAGGCTAGAGTGCAGTGGCGCGATCTCGGCTCACTGCAAGCTCGGCCTCCCGGGTTCACGCCATTCTCCCACCTTGCTCTGTAGCCCAGGCTTGTCTGGTACCCCTAACCTCAAGCAATCTTCCCTCCTTAGCCTCCCAAAGTGCCGGGATTACAGGATGAGCTACTGTACCCGGCCAGTTACTGCTTTTTTAGGCAAGACATTGCATCTCTACTGACCCTAGTTTGCACCTTAATAACATCTGAAAAGTAAAAGATTGGACTAGATCAAGGGTGTCTTAGAGGTTTGTAAGACCTATGAGATCAAATTATTTTCATAATGATATCAAGAAGTTATTCACAGTATTCATTCTTTTTTTTTTTTTTTTTTTTTTTGAGACGGAGTCTTGCTCTGTCGCCCAGGCTGGAGTG